>NC_064808.1:110721700-110762119 GCF_023721935.1 Panthera uncia | reverse complement strand
AGGAAGGAAGGAAGGAAGGAAGGAAGGAAGCAGAGGAAGGAAGGAAGCAGAGGAAGGAAGGAAGGAAGGGAGGGAGCAGAGGAAGGAAGGAAGGAAGGAAGGAAGGGAAGGAAGGAAGGGAAGAAGGGAGGGAGGAAGTTAGGATGGTTAATTAAATGACCTGCCGGAAAAGTTTTGAGAATTGATAGGCAAATTAATGACTATGAATGTGAGAATATCCTAGAAATAATATTCCCTTAAATATAAAATAGATGGCATCACACTTGGCTTCAATAAATGCAAAGATTAGAGTAAGGAAGGTAGCAGACTTTTTTCTGCCCCAGTCCCCTATATTTAGAGAGTCATTCCCTTATCCATTCTGTCAATGTTTAATCAATATCTGTTATGTGTTGGGAAATGGGATAATTTGGGAAATAGGCAGACAGGTTCTCTCTTCATGAAACCTCGAGGTTAGGGGAAAACTGGCTCGAAAATGTAATTACCATGCTCACAGTGTTCCTGAGAAGTTTAGGGTGCTACACACTCAGGCTGTATTCTCTAATCTAGGGTAAAGATCTGGAAAATCTTCCTGGAAAAAGTGATACTTCAGTTGAAATCTGAAACCCAGAGGAATAATAAGATATTGCAGCTGAAAGAGAATGCATTATAGAAAGAGAAAACTATTAATATGATGGCCCCTAAGACGCTGGCATGTTTGAGGAGCCAAACATAGCCGGTAGGGCTGGACAAGCAGAAATCTGGCCGGGAAGCTGGCCCTTAGGGCTCAAGTGTCAGCCAGGGCCACATCCTTCAAGCCGTTGTGGCTATTCCTGGATTCTGGGGAGCCAGCGATGGGTTCACGCCATGGAGTGGTGCCATCACATTGTTTTGAGAGCTCATAGGAAGACAGGATAGAAGGCGGAAGTGGCAGATGCAAGACCATTTAGGAGACTATCACTGTGCTCCGCATGCGAGATGGCCGCACTGTGGGGACGGCGAGGAGCGACAGATGTGAGGGACACTTGGAAGGCAGAATTGGCTGGATTTTTAGACTGACCGGCTGTGAGTGAGGAATTAAGGACTGAAGGGGTTAAACGCTCACCAGGTGTATGGACTGAATGTCCAGGGTTAGAGTGCAGCCATCACACCTAGAAGTAGGACTTCAGGGATGCCTGGGTGGCTCAGTCGATAAACGTCCAACTTCGGCTCAGGTCATGATCTCACGGTCCGTGGGTTCGAGCCCCGCGTCGGGCTCTGTGCTGACAGCTCGGAGCCTGGAGCCTGCTTCGGATTCTGTGTCTCCTTCTCTCTCTGCCCCTCCCCCACTCACACTCTGTCTCTCAAAAATGAATACATGTTAAAAAAATTTTTTTAGAAGTAGGATTTCAGGGCAAAATCATGCAGTGTGGAGGGTCACTTCCTTGGGGATTTTTTTTTTTTTTTTGAGAGAGGGGCTGGGGGAAGTGCTCACAGGGGAGAGGAGAGAAAGAATCTCAAATCTCAAGCAGGCCCTATGCTCAGCGCAGAGACCCATGCTGGGCTCAATCCTGTGAGCAAAAATCAAGAGTCGAGGCTCAACTGACCAAGCCATCCAGGTACTCCCCTTTGGAAAATCTTTTAACATAATTTTACCTTTTAATATTTATATAGAATTGCAAATATATCCCTAGATATATTCATTTACTTTACCCCCATTATAACATAACAGTCTCAAAATAACAACACCAACACTACTATCACGTACAAAACCCCTGGGAACCTGTTTTCTGGTGTTTGGACTACCCTCCATGTAAGCACATGGCCATCATACACTCTCTCCCCTTCCATGTCCTGCGGTCCCAGTTCCAAAAGTAACCATATATTAAATGCCACCACAAAGCCTCATTCTGATGTTTCTCTAGTCGTCTGGAGAGTCAGGAGCACGTTCTCTGAAAGCTTCCTCAGAAACATATCTTGAGAACCATTTCCCTGAGTTCCTGTAGGTTGTTCAGTTTGTCTGTACCTCTTATATCTAAAGGTCAGTTTGCTGGATATAAAATCCCTGGCTAACGTTTCTTTCCCGGAGCATCTTAAATGTGTTACCTCGTTTCCTGCTAGCATAAAATACTGCTGTCAAAAAAGGCCTGATAATAATCTGATTTTTCTGTCCTTATAAATCACTTGCCAGTTTGCCTCAATGCCCAATCAGCATTTTCTTTGAAGTGCAATAATTTTACTAGAACGTAGCTTGATGTTGGTCACTCTGGGTTGATATTCTTAGGTGCTCGTTGTGTTTTCCACATACAACTTCAAATACACTCGAGAAGTTTTCTTGAGTTACTGTTGTAAGTGGCTTTTTTCTGTTCCCTGGCTCCATTTTTAATTTTTCCAGAGTCCTCAATTATCTTTATGTTAAATCTTTATGTTGAATTGCGTATTCTCCATGTTTTTGTGACTTTCTCTCATCCTTCTTTAAATTACCTTCTTCTGTCTTTTATCTTCAACACATTGTCCGTTTCCACCTTTTGTTTCTCTTAAAGCACGCTCTATTGTATTTATTTCTTGGGCTACATTTTTTAAATTTCTAAAACCTCAGTTTTCTTACCTCCATTCTGAAATTTTCTCATTCTGCTTAATATTGTTCTTTCACATTCTGTGTCATATTTTTGCCTTTTAGTTTGTTTTTGGAAAAAGGCTATGTCTATACTTTTCTGTTGCCTGTTTCACCTGAATTTAGTCTCTGAACTTTTAGCAGGAGCACAGTTCAGGGAAATTTGGCTACTGTCACGGAGCTCCCTCTTCTGTTGCTTTTGAACAGCAGCATGCTTCCTGAGATTTCCGGGTTCTGTGCCCCTCCCAGATTGGGTGAGGCTGAATGGTCCCCCAAAGTTGCCTGTGTCCTAATCCCTGGGACCTGCAAATATGTAAGTCACATAGAAAAATGGAGTCTGCAGGTGTAAGAACATTGATTGACCATAAAATAAAACAAGGGAGAGAGCCAGCAATTATCCATGTAAACCCAACCTAATCCCATGAGCCCTTACAGCACAGGACTTTCTCCACCTGGAGGAGAGATGAGGTAGAACCAGAGACAAGAGCAAGATGACATGTGAGAAGGAGAAGATGAGGAGGGCCACACAGCACAGAATGTTCGCAGGCTCCAGAGATAGAGAATGAGTCTTGGAACACACACCAAGGACGTTGGACCCTCAACCACTGGGCTGTGCCATTGACCTGAATGGGTGTGGACGTGGATTCTTCCTAGAATCTTCTGGAAATAGCCCAGACGGCTGCTTTCTTGGTTTCAGACTCAGAAGAGGGAACCAGCAGAGACCACCCAGAATTCTGAAGTACAGATCTGTGAGATGATATATTTATGTTGTTTTAAGTTACTAAATCCGTGGCAATGTTTTGCAGTACTAATTGAAAACAAACACACCCACTTTCTTTTAATGGAGTTTATTATTTAGAGCAGTTGTGGGCTCACAGGAATGTTGAGCAGAAGGTATATCCCTTGCCCCACTTGTCGACAGCCTCTATCATCAACACCCTCTACCAGAGTGGCGCCTTTCTCAGACCAGATGACCCTGCATGGACATACGAATGTCACCCAAAGACCCAGTTTACATTGGGGTTCTCCTGGCGCGGGGCTTCCTATGACTTTAGACAAATATATAATGACATGTTAGTGTCGTACAGGATGGTTTCACTGCCCAGAAGTCATCTGTACTGCGCCTGTCCATCCCTCCCTGCCCTCCAGCAACCACAGCTCTTTTTATTGTCAGTCTTGTCTTTTCCAGAATGTCACAGACTTGGAACCATACAGACTGGAGCCTTTTCAGATCAGCTTCTCTGACTTAGGAAAACGCACGTAAGGCTTTTCACGGCTCATCCACTTCCATTTGAACCTTCTTTTTCTTTTCTCTGTCATCTTTGCCATGTTAATTTTAACTCCACTCCTCATTGTGAGCTCTCATCCCAGAAAGAAGCTCTGCAGGCTGAGTTTTGAGACCTCACGGGGTCCAGACCTCTCCTGTGTCTACGAGTCACCGTAAGCCCTGTCCTGGACTCCACCGCCATTCCCGCACCCACTGCTGGCTGTTGTGAGCTGACCTGCCCTGCTCCTCGGAGGCCACGCAGAGTGTCCCTCTGTTTTCTGCAAGACACTGATACCAAGCAGGCCAGGGGGCTGCTGCTGGTTTATCTCATCAGCCTGCATTTTTGTGGTTTGTGGAGATACTTTGTCACCAGTTTATTGCCCATGTGGTCCATCAGTTTTGGGTTTTGCTAAATCATGTCTTGCTTATCTATGCGAGGTGGAAGACATTAAAAATGCTGCATCTTCTGTTGTCACCATCCTCTCGGAATCCTGCTCCTAATCTAGACATACTTTCGAAAAATTGTTTGTAAAATTATTCTTCAAAATTAGGACACATTTGAGGTCATGTGTAGTGGTTTCTCATTGTACTTTTAGTCTGCTTTTTCATGATGACTATTGATATTGCACACTTTCCTTTGTGTTTATTCCTCATTCTTAGGTGTCTTTTGAGGAAGAATCTATTAAAATTTTTTGCTCATTAAAAAAAAAAATTAGGCCACATTTAAATCACCAAGTGGCAGCTCCTCTTGTAAAGAAATTTAGTAGTATGCTTCTTTGTAAGGACATTTACTTAAAATATATTTACTTATGTCATAGGACATCGATTTTGTGAATCTGGCGTGTCTATGAAGCGAGGCCATCTGCATATTACTGACGAAGTGCATCGATTCTGAGAAAATGGCAAGTGGTGAAGGCAACAGCCATTCATAGTCAATCACTGAAGTTTCAGTGGGATTGTTCATCTTTGTTCTGCAATTAATTATTGATTTGAAATACTAAATCATTTTTAAAGCTTCCAGTTACGTCAAAAAACAGCAAGGAATTGTGTGAGTTACATAAGGAGATGAAAAAGTTATTCAAAACTTCTTAGTCCCTCTTAGCAACGAGCTATGCATAGGTATAAAACTTTCGATTTTCCAGGAAATGCTGAAACAATTATCAGCAGTGGAAATGAGGCAGCACTGTGGGGCAGACACATGGAAGACTGCCTGGGGCCTCTGCTCTCCAGCTGCAGTGGGAAAGGGTATCAGCCGACTCAGAGCAGACGAAGAAACAGAAAATAATGCAGGGTCTAAAGAATAATTTGAGAACTAGGTAGATTTAGGTACTCAAAGCAGCTATCTTTTAAATTTTTATTACTCTTAAAGACATGAAAGACAAGACATGGTATACTTTACAGTACATATTTAAATTTTTTATCATATGCATATTTTTCCAAGATTATGTAGTGTTAAAAGTCCACATTGGGGTGCCTGGGTGGCTCAGTCGGTTAAGAGTCTGACTTCGGCTCAGGTCATGATCCCAGGTTTCATGGGTTCAAGTCCCATGTCAGGTTCTGTGCTGACAGCTTGTAGCCTGGAGCCTGGTTTTGATTCTGTGTCTCCCTCTCTCTCTGCCCCTCCCTCACTCAAGCTCTGTCTCTCTCTCTCAAAAAAAAAAAAGTCCACATTTATCTTATACGCTCAGAGCATACTGAAATTGATTCTTGTTTATCTGTGTGTCATGCCTAAACATTACTGGGGCAGGTGGAAAGGATGATACAGAGTGAGGGAATTCTTCATGCGTGATCTCTGATTAGAGGCTCCACACATGCCTACTTATGCCAAGGACTGCAAAACACCTTGGAGGATGCTGGGCTGGAGGATGCCTTTTCCAAACACCACTCAGTGCTGGAGAAAACCAGCATTACTCTACTAGTATTCTTCACAATGTAGGAACTAAAAGATCAGAGTATGTCAACATATATGCATGTTTAGCATTGTTGATGACAATGTGTTCTCAAGTGGCCTAGAGTGGGGACCTTAAGGAGAACTCCTCCAAGCAGGATCCACCCCTGTACTTTCTATTATTTTAAAATTTTTAATGTGCCTGAAAGTCTGGGGTATCTGGAAATACCAGGCAACTTTTGGACAACTCAGATTCGGATCAGCAATTGTCAAAATGTTAACAGTAGAGTGGCTGGTAGATGCTCTATGAGAAGAGAGGACAGATCTCTAGATAAAGTCTTAAAATAAGTGAAATTAGAACCATTATTATATTTAGTTTACTGATTGTCTCCAGTGTCTACTTTCTTGGTCTCTACTGTCCTCACCATTGTAATTCAAGGACACAATCATCTGGGATACAGAGTCAAACAGAAGTGCAGGGTCTGTTGGGCACCAGTCTCAGGCACTCATCTAAATAGGTAATAAATTATCACTGCAACCAACCATAAACTAACTCCTCATGAATGAAAACAAAATGTAAATTGGTCACTCTGTTTAGTCCCAGTGATGAACACAGTGCTCTTAAATGAAAGTCTAAAAACATATCCTGCTGAGACATCTAGCTCAGTTGGGTAGTTTGCAAGTTTGTCTTGTGTAAATACTGATTTCAACTGGCTGATAATCACTACTAAAACCAGCAGTCACACCCCTCTGATATTCAGAAACCAAATGATGCCTGTAGCATGATTTTTACCTTCAGTGAGTGCTTCATTATCTAAAATTTAAACCTATCATGAGTGTTAAAAAGTAACATTACTAAGAAAAACATAAAACAAAACTGAAGAGAGAACAGTGTCAACTAAAAAGTAAAAATATTTTGCTTTGAGGCCAATAAATAAATTATCCAAACAAATTTCGAACAAGTCTCTATAGCTACATTCTCTAAGCTACCATTATGCTTAGTGAATGTGATATGTGTATAATTATAAATTATTTAAAAAAGGAAATGAAAGATGAACCTAAATAGATTAACTTTCTATGGACATTAGACCTCAATGTAAGACGTAAATCTTTAAAAGAAAATAAATGAGAAAATATTTGTGACTTTAAATTAGGCAAAGATTTCTTAGCATGAAACCATTAAAAATTGATAAACTACACATCATCAAAATTAAAACCTTCTGCTCTTTTATAGACACCCAGAAAGTGGACAAGCTACACACAGCGGAAAAATATTTACAAAGCACATATGTGACAAAGAACTTGTGTCCAGACTATATAAAGAACTCCTATAACTCAGTAAGACAAATTCTCCAAAAAATGGACAAAAAATTTAGAAGACATTTCAACAAAGTAAATATAGAAATGGCCAATAAGCACATGAAAAAAAAAGCTCAACTTAACTAATAATCAAAAGGATAATTACAAAGACTGACAATACCAAGCTTGTCAAGAGTGTGGATCACCTATGACTTATACATTGCTGCTGGAAAATGCAAAATTGTACAGCTACTTTGAAAAGTACTTTGGCAGTTTCTAATAAAGTTAAACATATATCTACCCAATGACTCATCAATCCTACCCCAAGATAAATGAAAACATATGCTCAACAAGTGACTGCATGCAAATATTCAGAGAAACTCTATTCATAAATCAAGAGCCAGCTATGACCCAGCAACTGCACTACTAGGTATTTATCCAAGGGATACAGGTGTGCTGTTTTGAAGGGACACAGGTACCTCAATGTTTATAGCAGCACTGTCAACAATAGCCAAAGTATGGAAAGAGCCCAAATGTCCACTGATGGATGAATGGATAAAGATATGGTGTGCGTGTGTGTGTGTGTGTGTGTATACACACACACACACACACACACACACACACAATGGAGTATTACTCGGCAATCAAAAAGAATGAAATCTTGCCATTTGCAACTACTTGGATGGAACTAGAGCGTATTATGCTAAGCGAAATTAGAGAAAGACAAATATATGACTTCACTCATACAAGGACTTTAAGATACAAAACAGATGAACATAAGGGAAGGGAAGCAAAATAATACAAAAACAGGGAGGGGGACAAAACATAAGAGACTCTTAAATATGGAGAACAAACAGAGGGTTACTGGACAGGTTATGGGAGGGGGAATGGTCCAAATGGGTAAGGGGCACTAAGGAATCTACTCCTGAAATCACTGTTGCACTATATGCTAGCTAACTTGGATGTAAATTTAAAAAAAAATTCAATAAAAAGAAAGAAACCCTGGAAACAACTCAAATGTCCATTCACTAGTGAATAGACAAGTTGGTATATTCATCCAATGAAATACTACTCATTAATAAAAATAAATGAACTATGTTCAAAAACATTCTGCTGAGCTACAAAGGCCAGAAACAAAAAGTATGTGTGACTTTAAGAAACAAAAAGTATGTGTGATTCTATTTGTTTGGCAGTCTAGAAAAGGTAAAATTATAGGGACAAAAAAACAGGTCAGTGATTACAGGGGCATGGGATCAAGAGGGGGATGGGGCGCCTGGGTGGCGCAGTCGGTTAAGCGTCTGACTTCAGCCAGGTCACGATCTCGCGGTCTGTGAGTTCGAGCCCCGCGTCAGGCTCTGGGCTGATGGCTCGGAGCCTGTTTCCGATTCTGTGTCTCCCTCTCTCTCTGCCCCTCCCCCGTTCATGCTCTGTCTCTCTCTGTCCCAAAAAAAAAAAAAAAAAAAAAAAAAAAGTTGAAAAAAAAGAGGGGGAAGTGATTGCCAAGAGTTAAGAGGGAAATTCTGAAGTGATAAAATGTTCTATATCCTGATTTTGTTGGTAGTTTAATGACTGCATGCATTTGCCAAAACCTATTGAACCATATGCTTAGGGTGAATTTTATTGTATTTAATTTCTAACTCAATAAAAATTTTTCTAAAATTAGATTTCAGGCCAAGTGAATCATTGAGATCCTTTAAAATGCTGTGGGAATTTACTGTTCAATTTATTTACTGAACAATTTATTGTTCAAATATTGCTGCCAATGAACACCTCTCCAATGAACCACACACAGTCATCTTCAACAAATGACATGTTTAGACTTAAGATGAGCAATGTTTGAAGGAAAATCTAATTATTAGCTTGCCTTGATCCCACACATCAATATCCAGTGCCAAAAAGTAATATAGAAAGCAGATATTTGCCCAGTGTCTTCATATTACTTGTGACTTTTTGGACTTTCAAGGAATGGAGTTGGAGTACCAGCAGTCTGCTATATGTACAAACTCTGTCCTATCATTTAACTTACTTTAGGAATTTGTTGGATTTGATTTGTAAAGATCACCTACTCCTTTAGGTCTATGACTCCTGTAAGAGTTATGTTTCTGAACAAGAAATAGGTCTGTACTGATATTTATTCACACCCACATCATGTATGTGTACCCATAATATGGCCACCATATTTGAAGAAAAAATTGATATGTTCACAACACACATGGCCTGTGCTTTATAATCCATAAAATAGCTTTCTTGAGGCATCACATCGAATAGTCTGCTTGGGCCTGTTGAATGCTAGTCCAATACTCTGTTAACTATCAGAGAATCTCCGGTGAAAACCACACAGCTGGATAAAGCACACATCCAGCTTTACCACCAGCACGTTACTTACAGTTCAGCTACCACATTAGAAGTTCTTCACCATTCCTTAACACAAGGCTGGTGATGATGGCCATTTTCTTCTTCCCACAACCACTACCTCTCTCCGTTTGCTTTATTCTATGGAGACAGACTTTATTTTTCACATCAGCTACTAAACAAAGGCAGGAGTTTCACCTGACCCTTCATCCTTGCGGTATGCTTAGTGCCATCTGGTTTTCACACAGATGGGCCCTCTGTTTATTTGTTTTGCCTGTGACTATCAGCTTGGTCCATGCTATGAATAGAGCAAGGCAGAAGAGGAGAAAGAAAAGGTGGATTATTTGAATTCATCCAAGAAGGAGAAGAGTGATGAGTCTGGCAACACACTGCAGAGCTCTTTATACTCATGCTCACTGAGAAGATAAAGGCAGCAAATGCAAAGATTTCCAGGGAACATGGAGGTCCTTCAGTAACAATTTAATGAATAAATACATGTATAAATGAACAAATAAGTGAAGAAAATGGCCAGAGAAATTGCAGTTTGATCCCAGATTTTCAACTTAGTACCTAAAAATATGGACAAGCCACTTAATCTTTCTGAGCCTTGTGTTATTTTCATCTACAACATGGCAATAATATCACTTACTTTGCAAAACGGATTTGAAGATTAAACATAATGTACATAAAGCATCTCACACATCATTTGGGAAGTACTGAATTTCATAAAAGTAAAGTGCAGCTGCAGGAAAAAATATTTGATAAAATTCAACTTCTATTTGTGATTAAAAAAAAAAAAGTTTCTTACCAAACCAGGAATAGATGGGAACTTAGTCTGACAAAACATAGCTATAAAAAACCAGGAAATGCAAAGGGCCAAGTGCAGCTGAGAAACTCTTAAAGGAACACATTGGAAAGACTTGCCCTATGGGATAAGACTGACTGTAGTACAGACATATAATATTGACATAGTGGTAGAAAAGCAGACCAAAAGAACAGAATAAAGTAGTATCAACAGACCTATGGAAATTTTATACAGAGAAAGTCTTTGGAGAAAAAGAATTTCAATAATGATGCTGGGAAAATGTTTTAACTGAAAAAAAAAATGTTTTTGCCCCTACTTAACGTAAACAGTCCTAGGTGGAAATATGACCTAAGTGGGAAAAAACAAACCAGTAAGGATTTTAAAAGATGGTATAGAAAAAAAATGGTCATACCCTCAGGGTAAGGAAGGACTTCTTAATAAGACACAAAAAGTACCAACCATAAAAGAAATATTTGTTAAACAATATATATTAATTTAAGAACTTATTTTTATTAAAATAAAATAATTAAAAGACAAACCACAGAGTAGGAAAATATAACTGTAACACATAACCAAAAGCAGCATAGTGAAAAAAACTCCTAAAAAGCAATTTGAAAAAAATAGTCGGGCTACTAGAAAAAAAATGAATAAAAACCTTAATCAGGCACTTAATAAAAAAGAGGATTATCAGAGTACCTGGGTGGCTCAGTGGGTTAAGCAACTGATTTCAGATCAGGTCATGATCTCACGGTTCCTGAGTTCAAGCCCTGGCATTGGGCTCTGAGCTGGCAGCACGGAGCCTGCTTGGGATTCTCTCTCTCTCTGCCACTTTTCCTCTCTCTCTCTCTCTCTCTCTCTCTCTCTGTCTGTCTCTCTCTCTCTCTCTCTCTCTCTCACACACACACACACACACACACACACACACACACAAAGAAAAGAAAAGAAATAAACTTAAAAAAAGGAGGATTACCAAATGGGCAATAAATATGTGAGAAAGGTGCTCAACCTCTTTAGTTATCAAAGGAAATAAACTTACAATGCAATACCACTGAACTTTGTCCAGGTTTGCAAATATTAAGGAATCTAAAAGATTTGCTGTGGGTTGAATTGTGCCCTCCACCTGAAGTTCTAACCCCACTACCTGTGAATGTGACCTCACTTGGAGACAGAGTCTTGACAAAGGTAACCGAGGTAAAATGAGGTCATTAGGGTGGGCTCTAATCTGTTATGGCAGGTGTCCTCATAGAAAGAGGATATTTGGACCTAGAGATGCATACGGGGTCATAGGGAGAAAACAACCATCTGCAAGCCAAGGAGAGAGGTCTGGCACAGGTCCTTTCTCACAGCCCTCAGGAGGAGCCCACCATTCTGACAACATGACCCCAGACTCTGGCCTCCGGGGCTGTAAGATAATAAATTCCTGTCGCTAAGCCACACAGTGTATGGTATTTTGTTATAGCAGCCCTAGCTGGTTAATGCAATATCTAAGTCAAGTGTGTTCGGGAATGCACAAGTGTCGTTAGGAGCAGGGTTCTCATATTGTTGAGGGGAATATAAACTGGTACAACCAATAGTTCTCATTACTTGGTTAAGGTTAAAGATCTGAACTATCCCAGGTCCTAACATCTACTCCTAGGTATGTACCTAGAGAAGGGCTGTCCAACAGAACTCTCTGGAGTGACAGAAATATTCTGGAATGTGTGCCATCCAGTACTAAAGCTACTGTACTAATAGCTACTAAAGGTATTAGTCACATGTCTGTTGAATACTTGAAATGTGGCAGACCTGAGGGACTGAAGTTTTAATTGCATTTAATGTTATTAATTTAAACATAAATAGTCATTGTCTAGTGCTTGCCATAGTTGGCAGTGCAGGCTTGCAGCAACTCAAATAAACATGCACCAACATATACAGACAGGAATTTTCTAGTAGCATTGATTATAATGGTTCAAACCTAGAAATAACACAAACATTTATTAATAATAGAATGGATAAATGATGGTATATTAATACAATAAGATACCATACAGTAATGAAAAGGAATGAACTAGAGCTACACACCAAAGTGATGAACCTCAAAATTATAATGTGAACAAATCGGGCAAAAAATGAAAGAATATAAATGGCACAATCCATTTACAGAAAATTTGAACACAGTTTATTTCTGAAGTATAAAAATACATAGGAAACAATAAAGGAAAAACAAGAAATGATAATCACAAGACTCAGATTGGAAAGAGGCCTTGTGGGGGATTCTGGGTTTTGGTAATGTGTTTCTTGACCTTGGCAGTGGTTAGATGGAATTCATTCTACAATTGTTATTTAAACTGTACATGTATATTTTCTTTACTTTTCTGAATGTGTGATATATGTCTGTCAATAAATAATGAAGGCAAAAATAAAGTTACCATTACTCTTAGACATTAGGTTTTTTAAGTTATTTTTGATTTTTGTTCATAAACACATGAAATGCACACACATGAAACCATAGACAATTTCAGTAGAAATTCAAATCCTCACATTCTTTAATGCATCTGAATTCTTCAATTTTAAGGCACAATCCGATGACCACATACAAGATACTCTCCTAACTGACCCTCTCTTACATAGCCCCAAATTTAACCAATGTTTGCTGCTTGGAAAGACAATGCACTGGTGCTCTTTGCACACTGAATGCTTGTGGCCAGTGCACATGGTCCAAGAGCTCCAACAAAAGTCAGTTGTATATGTTTGCTAATAGAATAGGAATGTAAAATTAGATTTGTCAATTCTATGAAGAGTAATTTGGATATTTGGGGAAGAATTGATAAGGATGAGTCTGTTAAGAAAAAAAACTGCTCTATCATTAGATTGAGCAAAGCAACTCTAAGAAGGAGAAAAATCCTAAAAATCTAGAAGGATCCTATACTCAGATTGCTTTGGAGGAGTTTTTAACTTCTCATTATATGTTAACAAAACTTATTGTAAATTAAAAATGATGCATTGTAGTGTGGTTGATAGGAGAAAGACATGCAGTACAATTAGTGACTCCGAGTCTTAAATATGCTCAAGGTAAAACCCTGACACTATCAGAATATTGGTGACTCAATCCTAATTTATATTTCAACTTAAAGTGTTAAGCAATGAGTAAGGCATTTTTCATAAGTCTGTGCTTCAATTCATTCTTCCAATTAAACTATTAACTGTCCCAGTAGGGTCAGATCAGAGGGCATTTACTGTATTTTCAATAGGTTCATGTAGGGAAAGTGAGCAAGAGGAGAGCACCCAAAGTGTGGTTTTAAAAACACTCCCCCTGGGTAGCAGTAGTTTGCAAAAGTCCTGTCTACACCTTCTGCCTCCATCTCCTTAACCATATACTCTCCCCAACTTACTCCAATCAGTATTTTGTACTCATACTCCACTGGACACTTTTTATCATGGTTGTTCTTGACATCTCTCTTGAAAATTCAGTCAATTTATCTATTCCCATCTTGCTTCTTGTACCAGCACCAGTGACAAAAACAAGTATTTCCTCCTTCTTGAAAAATTTGTTTTCTCTAGTTCTTAAGATGCCAAATTCCCCCATTCTTCTCCTGTCTTATTGGCATCTCTCCTTCAGTCCTTCCTCCTCTGCCTGACCTCCAAATGTCAGAATGCCCAAATATTTTCTCAAATTATAAAATCAGACCATATATACTTTAGAAAAAAATAATAAATAAACTCTAATAGTTTCCCTATTTCCACTCACCTCTTAAAAGAGTTCTCCCAGCATCTGGCTACAAATGTCAAATCAATATCCCCAGATCTGAATTCCTGACTTATTGATGCTACTTCATGACAAAATGGTACCCTTGTATTCCATTTTTTCCTGTTATTCAGTCTTCCTTAGCTCAGCCAATGGCCACTCCATCCACCTTAGGCCAGAAACCTTGGAGGAGTCTTTAATCGCTCTCTTTTCCCTACATCTAAAATGTCAACAGGTTTCTCAGTTGTTGTATTTTCAAACTATACCTGGAATCCAATACTTATCAATATGTCTACTTCTAAACTCCTGGTGTAACTCTCCATTATCTCTTGCCTGGTCTCTTAAGTAACTCCCTCACTGGTGGTCTCTTGGCATCCATTCTTGCCTCCTATAGAAAGGTCCAAATATTTCCTCAAATTATAAAATCATACCATATATACTTTAGAAAGAGGCAACAAATAAACTCTAATAGTCTCCCACTCAAACAGTGTCAAACTCTTTCCCAACACCAATCAGGGGGAGAAAAATCAAATGGTAGCTGGGAGTGTGATTACATATGGTTCACACTGCTCCCCATCTACTCTGCTCCAGACACAGGGTTTCTTGTCACTTCTGTTCCTGGTTATGCCAGGCTCGTTTCTGTTTCAGGATCTCTCTGTTCTACCTGGAATGAGCCTCCCCTCCAGACCTGCACATAGTTGTCTCAGTACTGTCATTTAGCGCTCTGGCCCTCAGACAGTACTTTCTCGCACAGCCTGGCTAACACAGCTTTCCATCTTATCATATGTCTCATTGCAGAATTTTATTTTCCCAAAGTAATACTTACCTGTCTCTAAAATTACCTTGGTTAACTTAGGTATTTGTTAGGTTCCCCCATGAAAATGTAGGCTTCAGGGGCAAGAAGTTGGATCTAAACACTGGGTTACAGTTTTGAGCCTAAAGTGTTGAAAAATAATAAACAACTGAATGAATAAATAAGAGAAATAAGACAGGGTCTCAAGACTACGGTTTCAGGTGGAGAGACACCAAAGGAAGACACCCATAAAGGCCTGTTATATTCAATATTCTTGATATCCCCTAAATACCTTGATACTTAGAGGAGCTAGGTGGGCTCTGAGATTTCCAGGTGCTTACAAATACTAGCATGGTGAGACTTCCCTTTATGATATGGGAAATAGCAAAGTAGCTCAAGTTCTCCAAAATCTTCACAGAATGAATGGCATTGAACAAAAGCTCTGCTGCCAA
This sequence comes from Panthera uncia, assembly GCF_023721935.1. Taxonomy (NCBI): domain Eukaryota; kingdom Metazoa; phylum Chordata; class Mammalia; order Carnivora; family Felidae; genus Panthera; species Panthera uncia. The sequence goes on along the minus strand of NC_064808.1, from coordinate 110,746,970 downwards.
GGACATTTTTCAGGATTCTAGTACCTGCGTTAGAAACATACACAACCTCCTTAGTTCAAGGTAAGGAGAACTTATGGCCCCTGCAGGTTTAGTACAGGCCCTATCAATTGTGCCAAGCATACCCCCAGGGATCATCAATTTCTGTAATCTATAAAACAGAGAGTTACCAGAAACTTTTTACAGAAGACAGACTATCTTGTAAGGTATCCAGGTGGTAATCTTTCTGCAAGTTTCAGACTTGTGTCCTAAGAGACTGTGCTAAGGCCAGACAGAGACTAATCAGAGAACAGACATACACAGCTGTATTTCCTTTGGTCTCATTAGGCCCTATATGCTCCTAGTCTGCTGTCTTTTTTCTTCCTATTCATTAATCTCCAATATTCAATGTTACACAGAAAACTAAGAAACACTAAAAATGAAGCTACTAGCCAATTCAACAAATATGCTACATTCAAAACATATTCATATACTTCTCATATCTAAACTGTCTCTGGGAAATACAATCATGATTCCATTACTCCTTACAATGGTTCAGAGCATGAAAGACGTACCTTATACATTGAAGCTATTATTTCAGAAACGGGACTTAAATAGGATTTCTATAAAACTGACCATAATCCAAGTAAACTCCAACAAAGTAGGCTTTCTGAAATACACTCCACTCACTCGTTCCTTTCTTGTACTAAATACCAGGCATTTAAAATTGACCACCTCGGGGCGCCTGGGTGGCTCAGTCGGTTGAGCGTCCGACTTCAGCTCAGGTCATGATCTCACGGTTCCTGAGTTCAAGCCCCGCGTCAGGCTCTGGGCTGATGGCTCAGAGCCTGGAGCCTGCTTCAAGTTCTGTGTCCCCCTCTCTCTCTGCCCCTCCCCCATTCATGCTCTGTCTCTCTCTGTGTCAAAAATAAACATTAAAAAAAATTTTTTTTTAATAAATAAATAAATAAATAAATACCTCATTTAATCTCCCCAACAGACTTAGAGAAGAAGTATTGTACTTCCATCACAGATGAGGAAAGAGGTATTTAAAGAGGTCGGGTAGTTCGTCCAAAGATAAAACAAGCCATTTAACTAACATTAGACTCCAGTTCCATGTAACAGCAAAGCACACACCCTTTTCACTGCAGGAGAACTATGTCCATAAACAGTTATGCTTATTTGTAAGAAGAAGACTGAAATGAAACAACTACCAAAAACTTTAAAAAATATATTCCATACAATGGAATGCAATGCCCCTCCTAGAAAATTAAATAAGTTTATGGCTGCTAAAATGCAGGATTCTACATATATATATAACTGAGTGCAAAAAAATCACAGTGTAGAAGAGTATGAAGAAAAATCACAGCACAGAAAAGTATGAAGAAATGATACAATCTTACTTTGTAAAACACACACACACACACACACACACACACAGTGTTGCATATGTGGACATTTTCTGAAAGGACATGAAGGGAAATATTAGTGAGTAACTCCTGGTAGTGGAACTGAGGTTAGAGCTTACAAAAGGCGACTTGCATTTTCCCTTATTACCTTTCTGTATTTTCTGATTCATTGCATGCCCAACTATCACGTTTTTACAAAGGAGAATCAAGCTGTCTTTTAAAAACATGGTGTGATGTTCAGGTAAGAAGAAAGGTCTACTCAGCAACATGCAGAAGAATGAACCTGGATCAGTTTCCTACACAATACACAAAATAAATTTAAAATGGATGAAAGACCTAAATGTGAGACAAGTAACCATAAAAATCCTAGAGGAAGGGCACCTGGGGGGCTCAGTCAGTTACACGTCTGAGTCTTAATTTCAGCTCAGGTCATTATCTTATGGTCATGAGATCGAACGCAGCTTCAGGTTGAACATGGAACATGCTTGAAATTCTCTGTCTCTCTCCCTCTGCTTCTCCCCCACTCACACACTCTCTCATCTCTCTCTCAAAAAAAATACTAGAGGAGAACATATGCAGCAACTTCATTGACCTCAGCCACAGCAACTTCTTACTAACACATCGCTGAAGGCAAGGGAAACAAAAGCAAACATGCACTATCAGGACTTCATCAAGATAAAAATCTTCTGCATAACGAAGGAAACAATCAACAAAACTAAAAGGCACCCTACAGGATGGGAGAAGATATTTGAAAATGACATATCTGACAAAGGGTTATGATCCAAAATACATAAAGAACTTATAAAACTCAAAACCCTAAAAACAAATAATCCAGTTAAGAAATGGGCAGAAGACATGAATAGACATTTTTCCAAAGACCACATGTAGATGGCTAACAGATACATGAAAAGGTGCTCAACATCACTCATCATTAGGGAAATACAAATTAAAACCACAATGAGATACTACTTCATGACTATAAGAATGGCTAAAATTAACACAGGAAAGAACAGATGTTGGTGAGGATGCAGAGAAAGGGAACCTGCTTACACTGTTGGTGGGAATGCAACCTGGTGCAGCCACTCTGGAGAACAGTATGGAGGTTCCACAAAAAGTTAACAATAGAACTATCCTGGGGAGGAGCCAAGATGGTGGAACAGCATGGAAGTTTTTTTGTGTGTCTCGCATCCATCAAATACAGCCAGATCAACACTAAACCATCCTGCCCACCTAGAAAACTGATCTAAGGATTAACACAACAATCTGAGCAACCTGAACCACAGAATTCACCAGGTACATGGTGCGGAGAGGTGAACTGGGGGAGAGAGAAGCTGCAGAGGGCTGGGAACTGTTTTGCTTGTGGAGAGAGGATGGAGACAGAGGGGAGAGTATAAAAAAGCATCCCCCCAAAAGCAGGTGGAGAGAAAGTGGAAAAGTGGGAACAGCCACAGGGACTGAACTAAAAGGGGAGAAAGGAGAAAGGAGAGGGTTTAAATTCCATTAAGAGTATAAACAGGGGGAGCACAGAGTCTGGATACTTGGCGGTGCTCTGGATACTTGGCGGTGCTCTGGTGGGAAGGGCAAATCCCCAGGAGCAGAGTGGAGTCCAGGGGTCTTCGGGCCACATGGGAGAGGCGGTTCCCCTGCTGGGAGAACACCTGGTAGAGGCTGTGTGACTCCCCCAAAAGCAAGGCCCCAGTGGACGCGGGGGAACAACCACATTCACTGGAGCTGGAACAAGATCATTAAGGGTGAAGCCTGGTGCCAGATGCGTGTTGTGGTTTTCCATAATCCCTGAAACACTGCTGCTACAGGATAGCGTGAACTTTTTCTGGAGTGGGCTGGCACCCAGCCACAGACTCTGGGCATTGGCAGCAGCACAGTCCCATGAACTTTCCTGGAGGTGGCCAGCACCTGGCCATCACTCACTGAGACCTTCCTACAGAGGGGCAGAATGGGTCAAAGCTGCAGTCCCTCAGGAGTTAGGGGGCAGGAAACACAGCCACATCTGAGATAAAACTCAGGAGGGAGGTGCCACTTGACAACCTGACAGCTTGGTCACGGACAGTGTAAAAGCAGGAAGTGGACGGAAGCTGGAGACAAAGGACAGGTGCGCGCTTGCTGGTTGGGGTGAGCACACTATCCAATATTAGAGACTGGGTAGCTGAGTGACACCATTTTCACCGCTCCCACGCATGCACATACACATCTACAAGCACCACAACAATCCACCTCAGTAAGCTAAGTAGTGCCATCTAGTGGAGAACAGAGCTGTTACACTAAGCCCCGCCCAACTAGGCCAACCTCACTCTTCAGGAACACCACAAATCTCTCTGACTGCTTAGTTTATGGACTACAAAGTGCTTCACAGTTTGAGTTCTAGGGAAAAACAACGTAATATCAATCATATTTCAGTCTGTTCCCTGGTCCATCTATTCAATTTTATTTCTTTTTTTCTTCTTTTTCTTTCTTTTCTTTCTCTTGAATACAGAAAGAGAAAAAAATTATTTTTATTTTCAATTTTTGTCAAAAATATTTTTATTTTTTTCTACTATATTTTGTACTTTATTTTTTTTTTAATTTTTTTTAACGTTTTATTTATTTTTGAGACAGAGAGAGACAGAGCATGAACGGGGGAGGGTCAGAGAGAGAGGGAGACACAGAATCTGAAACAGGCTCCAGGCTCTGAGCTGTCAGCACAGAGCCCGACGCGGGGCTTGAACTCACGGACTGCGAGATCATGACCTGAGCCGAAGTCGGACGCTTAACCGACTGAGCCACCCAGGCGCCCCTATATTTTGTACTTTAAAGAACATTTTCAAATTCTATTTTACTTCCATAATTTCATTTTATTCTATCTCATTATATTCATTTTTTCAAATTTTCAAATATTTTCCTTTTTTTTTCTTGTTTTTCTCTTTTTCCCCTTTTTTCTCTATCAAGCTCCTTTCAATAACCAGGCCAAAACACACTTAGGATCTAGTATCATTTATTTGATTTTCTTGTGTGTGTGTTGTTTTTAATTTTTTAATTTTAATTTTTTTACTTCATTAATTCCTTTTCTTCCTTCAAAATGATGGAACAAAGGAATTCACTCCAAAAGAAACAGCAAGAAGAAACGACAGCCAGGGACATAATCAACACAGATACAAGCAAGATGTCTGAACCAGAATTAAGAATAACGATAATAAGAATATTAGCTGGGGTCAAAAATAGATTAGAATCCCTCTCTGCAGAGATAAAATAATTAAAAGCTAGTCAGGATGAAATAAAAAATTCTATAACTGAGCTGCAATCTTAAATGGATGCCATGGAGGCAAGCATGGATAAGGCAGAGCAGCAAACCAGCGATACAGAGGACAAACTTCTGGGGAATAATTAGGCAGAAAAAAAGAGGGAGACTAAGGCAAAAAAGCATGATTTAAGAATTAGAGAAATCAGTGACTCGTTAAAAAGGAACAACATCAGAATAATCGGGGTCCCAGAAGATGAATAGAGAGAAAAAGAGGTAGAAGGGTTATGTGAGCAAATCATAGCAGAAAACTTTCCTAACCTGGGGAAAGACACAGACATCAAAATCCAGGAAGCATAGAGGACTCCCATTAGATCCAACAAAAACTGATCACTAAAAAGGCATATCATAGTCAAGTTCACAAAAATACTCAGGCAAGGAAAGAATCATTAAAGCAGCAAGGGAAAAAAGTCCTTAACCTAAAAGGGAAGACAGATCAGGTTTGCAGCTGACCTACCCACAGAAATTTGGCAGGCCACAAAGGAGTGGCAGGGTATATTCAATGTGCTGAATCAGAAAAACATGCAGCCAAGAATTCTTTATCCAGCAAGGCTGTCATTCAAAATAGAGGGAGAAATCAAAAGTTTCCCAGGAAAACAAAAATTAAAGGAGTTCATGACCATTAAACCAGCCCTGCAAGAAATTTTAAGAGGCACTCTCTGAGGCAATAAGAGACAAAAAAAAAAAAAAAAAAAAAAAAAAGAAGAAGAAGACCAAAAGCAGCAAAGACTACAAAGGACCAGAGACCACCAGAAACTCCAACTCTACAAGAAACAGAATGGCAATAAATTCATATCTTTCAGTACTTACTCTAAAAGTCAATGGACTAACTGCTCCAAAAAAAAAGACATAAAGTATCAGAATGGATTAGAAAACAAGATCCATCTATATGCTGTTTACAAGAGATCCACTTTAGACCTAAAGACACCTACAGATTGAAAGGGATCGAGAACCATCTATCATGGGAATGGTCAACAAAAGAAAGCTGGAGTAGCCATACTTATATCAGAAAATCTATATTTTAAAATAAAGACTGTAACAAGAGATGAAGAAGGGCATCATACCATAATAAGGGGGCTATCCACCAAGAAGACCTAACAATTGTAAACAGTTATGCTCCAAATGTGAAAGCACCCAAATATATACATCAATTAATCACAAACATAAAGAAAGTCACTGATAACAATACCATAATACTAGGGGACTTAAACACCCCCCCTTACAACAATGGACAGATCGTATAAACAGAAAATTCAACAAGGAAACAATGGCTTTGGATGACACACTGGACCAGATGGGCTTAACAGATATATTCAGAACATTTCATCCTAAAGCAGCAGAATATACCTTCTTTCCAGTGCACATGGAACATTCTCCAGAATAGACCATATACTGGGACACAAATCAGCCCTCAACAAGTACAAAAAGATCGAGATCATATCGTGCATAGTCTTAGACCACAACGCAATGAAACTCGAGATCAACCACAAGAAAAAAATTTGGAAAGATAGCAAATACTTGGAGACTAAAAAACATCCTACTAAAGAATGAATGGGCTAACCAAGAAGTTAGAGAGGAAATTAAAAAGTACATGGAAGCCAATGAAGATCATAACACCACAGCCCAAAACCTCTGGGACAGAGCAAAGGCAGACATAAGAGGGAAGTATATAGCAATCCAGGCCTTCCTAAAGAAGGAAGAAAGGTCTCAGATACACAACCTAAACTTACACCTTAAAGAACTGGAAAAAGAACAGTAAATAAAACCCAAAACCAGCAGAAGACAGGAAATAATAAAGATTAGAGTAGAAATCAATGCTATTGAAACCAAAAAAAAAAAAACAAAAAACAAAAAACAGTAGAACAGATAAATGAAACCAGAAGCTGGTTCTTTGCAAGAATTAACAAAATTTATAAATCACTAGCCAGTTGGATCAAAAAGAAAAAGGAAAGGACCCAAATAAATAAAATCAAGAATGAGAGGACAGATCACAACCAACACAGCAGAAATAAACCAATAATAAGAGAGTATTATGAGCAATTAAAAGCCAATAAAATGGGAAATATGGAAGAAATGGACAGATTCCTAGAAACATACACTACCAAAACTGAAACAGGAAGAAATAGAAAATTTTAACAGACCCATAACCAGTAGAGAAATCAAATTAGTAATCAAAAATCCCCCAAAAAACAAGAGTCCAGGGCCATATGGCTTTCCAGGGGAATTCTACCAAACATTTAAGGAAGAGTTAACCTATTCTCTTGAAGCTGTTCCAAAAAATAGAAATGGAAGGAAAACTTCCAAACTCTTTCTGTGAAGCCAGCATTACCTTCATTCCAAAACCAGACAGAGACCCCACTAAAAAGGAGAATTATAGACCATTTTCCCTGATGAACATGCATGCAAAATCCTCAACAAGATATTAGCCAACTGGATCCAACAATACATTAAAAAAAATTATTCACCACAACCAAATGGGATTTATGCCTGAGATGCAGGGCTAGTTCAATATCTGCAAAACAATCAATGCAATTCATCATATCAATAAAAGAAAGGACAAGAACCACTTGATCCTCTCAATAGATGCAGAGAAAGCATTTAACAAAATACAGCATCCTTTCTGAATAAAAACCTTCAAGAAAGTAGGGATAGAAGGATCATACCTCAAGATCACAAAAGCCATATATAGAGACCTGGGGCTAATATCATCCTCAATGGGGGTAAACTGAGAGCTTTCCCCCTAAGGTCAGGAACAAGACAGGGATGTCCACTCTTGCCACTGTTATTCAACATAGTATTGGAACTCTTAGCATCAGCAGAGAAGACAGAGAAATAAAAGGCATCCAAAATGGCCAGGAGGAGGTCAAACTTTCACTCTTCACAGATGACATGATATTCTATATGGAAAACCCAAAAGATTCCACCAAAAAAACTGCTAGAACTAATCCATGAATTCAGCAAAGTGGCAGGATATAAAATCAATGCACAGAAATCCATTGCATTCCTATACACCAACAATGAAGCAACAGAAAGAGAAATCAAGGAATCAGTCCCATTTATAATTGCACCAAAAATCATAAAATACATAGGGATAAACCTAACCAAAGGAGTGAAAAATCGATACACTGAAAACTATAGAAAGCTTATGAAAGAAATTGAAGAAGACACAAAAAAATGGAAAAATATTCCACACTCCTGGATAGGAAGAATAAATATTGTTAAAATGTTGATCCTACCCAAAGCAATCTACATATTTGATGCAATCCCTACCAAAATAACATCAGCATTCTTTACAGAGCTAGAACAAATAATCCTAAAATTTGTATGGAACCAGAAAAGACCTCAAATAGCCAAAGCAATCTTGAAAAAGAAAACCAAAGCAGGAAGCATCACAATCCCATACTTCAAGCTGTATTACAAAGCTGTAATCATCAAGACAGTATGGTACTGGCACAAGAACAAACACTCAGATTAATGGAACAGAATAGAGAACCCAGAAATGGACCCACAAATATATGGCCAACTAATCTTTGACAAAGCAGGAAAGAATATTCAATGGAATAAACAGTCTCTTCAGCAAGTGGTGCTGGGAAAAGTGGACAGCGACATGCAGAAGAATGAACCTGGACCACTTTCTTACACCATACACAAAAATAAACTCAAAATGGATGAAAGACCTAAACGTAAGACAGGAAGCCATCAAAATCCTTGAGGGGAAAGCAGGCAAAAACCTCTTTGACCTTGGCTGCTACAACTTCTTTTTTTTTCAATTTTTTTTTCTTAACGTTTATTTATTATTGAGAGACAGAGAGAGACAGAGAACAAGCATGGGAGGGGCAGATAGAGGAGGATACACAGAATCTGAAGCAGGCCCCAGGCCTGAGCTGTCAGCACAGAGCCCGACACGGGGCTTGAACCCACAAGCCACGAGACCATGACCTGAGCTGAAGTCGGACGCTCAACTGACTGAGCCACCCAGGCGCCCCCTTGCTGCTACAACTCCTTACTCAACACATCTCTGGAGGCAAGGGAAACACAAAAGCAAAAATGAACTATTGGAACCTCATCAAAATAGAAAGCTTCTGCACAGCAAAGGAAACAATCAACAAAACTAAAAGGCAACTGACAGAATGGGAGAAGATATTTGCAAATGACATATCAGATAAAGGGTTAGTATCCAAAATCTATAAATAACTGATCAAACTCAGCACCCAAAAAACAAATAACCCAGTGAAGAAATGGGCAAAAGACACGAATAGACATTTCTCCAAAGAAGACATCCAGATGGCCAACCGACACATGAAAAGATGCTCAACATCACTCATCATCAGGGAAATACAAACCAAAACCACAATGAGATACCACCTCACACCTGTCAGAATGGCTAACATTAACAACTAAAGCAACAAAAGATGTTGGCGAGGATCTCTTTTGCTGGTGGGAATGCAAACTGGTGCAGCCACTCTGGAAAACAGTATGGAGTTTCCTCAGAAAATTAAAAGTAAAACTACCCTATGACCCAGCAATTGCTCTACTAGGTATTTATCTAAGGGTATTTATCCCTGTTTCAAAGGGGCACATGCACCCCAATGTTTATAACAGCACTATCAACAATAGCCAAAGTATGGAAAGAACCCAAATGCCCATCGATGGATGAATGGATAAAGAAGATGTGATATATACATACAATGGAGTATTACTTGGCAATCAAAAGAATGAATTCTTGCCATTTGCAACTACACGGATGGAACTAGAGGGTATTATGCTAAGTGAAATTAGTCAGAGAAAGGTAAATTATGGCTTCACTCATATGATGACTTTATGATACAAAACAGATGAACATAAGGGAAGGGAAGCAAAAATAATATAAAAACAGGGAGGGGGACAAAAACATAAGAGACTCTTAAATATGGAGAACAAACAGAGGGTTACTGGAGGGATTATGGGAGGGGGGATGGGCTAAATGGGTAAGGGGCATTAAGGAATCTACTCCTGAAATCATTGTGGCACTATATGCTAACTAACTTGGATGTAAATTTAAAAATAAGTTAAATAAAAATTTAAAAAATAGAACTACCCTGGACCCAGAAATTATACTACTAGGTATTTTCCCAAAGGATATAAAAATACAGATTTGAACTGGTAAATGCATCTCAATGTTTATAGCAGCATTATCAACAATACCCAAACTATAGAAAAGGCACAAGTGTCCACCAACTGATGGACTAGGAAGATGTGGTGTATATATACAATGGAATATTACCCAGCCATCAAAAAGAATGAAATCTTGCCATTTGCAATGATGTTAATGAAGCTAGTGTGTATTATGCTAAGCAAAATCGGTCAGACAAAGACAAATACCATATGATTTCACTCATATGTGGAATTTAGGAAACAAAACAGATGAATACATGGGAAGGGAAAAAAGAGAGATGGGGGATGTAAATCATAGGAGACTCTTAATGATAGGCAACAGACTGAGGGTTGATGGAGGGATGTGAATGCGGAATGGGTTAATTGGTGATGGGTATTAAGGAGGTCACTTGTTATGACGAGCACTGGGTGTTATATGTCAGTAATAAATCACTAAATTCTATTCTTGAAACCAATATTACACTATATATTAATTAACTAGAATTTAAGTAGTATTTTGGAAAGAAAAAAGACAAAAAATCTACTTTAATCACTCAAAGTGACTAGAGACCAAGATACAAAATTAAACACTCATGTTAGATGAAAAGAACTCAAAGCCTAGAAATACACCTGATTTATTCAATAGTTTGATTTTAAAAAGGATGTATCTTAAAATAAAGGAATTACTGTTGAAATTATAAGAGGATATTTTACTTCTTCCTTTCAAACTGGGGTACCTTTTACTTCTTTTTCTTGCCTGACTGCTCTGGTTAGGGCTTCAGAACTATGTTAAGAAGTGGCAAGAGTGGGCACTCTTGTCTTGTTCCTGATCTTAACGGAAAGTTTTTAGCTTTTCACCATTGAGTATGATGTTACTGTGGGCTTGTCTTATATGGCCTGTATTATGTTGAGCTATATTCTTTCTATACCTAATTTGTTGAAATTTTTACCATGAATGTATGTTGAATTTTGTCAAATGCTTTTTCTGCATCCTTTAAGATGATCATGTGATTTTTATCCTTCATTTTGTTAATGTGGTGCATCACATTTATTGATTTACATGTGTTGAATCATCTTTGCATTCCAGGGATAAATCCAGCTTGATCATGGTATATAGTGTTTTTAATGTGCTAATGAATACAATTTGTTAATATTTTGCTTAAAATTTCTGCATCAATGTTCATCAAGTATTTGGCCTATAATATTTTTTTCCTTGTACTATCTTTGACTGGCTTCTGTGTCAGGGTATTGCACCTCAAACTATGAATTTGGAAGTGTTCCTTCATCTTCAAGTTTTTGGAAGTGTTTGAGAAGGAGTGATATCCATTATTTTTTAAATGTTTGAGAAAAGTCACCAATGGAGCCATCTAGTCCTGGACTTTCCTTTTTTAGGAGATTTTTGACTACTGAATCAACCTCCTTACTCATTGTTGGTATGTTCAAATTTTCTTTTTCTTCATGATTCAGACTTGGTAGGTTGTATATTTTGAGGAATTTATTCATTTCTTCTAGGTTATCTCATTTACTGTACATAATTGTTCATAGTAGTGTCCTACAGTTCTTTGTATTTTTGTGGTAATGTCTCTTCTTTCATTTTCAATTTTATGTATTTGAGTCATTTTTTCTTAATCAAGCTAAACATGATTTTATTATAGATATATACATACATATGTATGTATATATTTACATATGTACATGTATATGTACATATACACGTATACATATGTATATATACATGTATGTACATATATGCATATGTATACTTTTATACATATATGTGTATATATACACATTAAACCATTAAAAAACACCAAAACTTCTAGAATGCATAAATTCTGTAAAGTTTCAGGATACAAAAATCAATATATAAAAATTAGTTGAGTTTCTATACAATAATAAAAATCTATCTGTAAAAGAAATTAACAAGCCCATTTACAATAGCATCAAAAAGAACAAAATACCTGGGAATAAATTTAACCAAGCAGGTGAAAGAACTATACAGTGAAAACTATAAAACATTAATGAAAGAGACTGAAGATGACACAAATAAATAAAAAGATAACCCGTGCCCTTGGATTAGATGAATGAATATTATTAAAACATCCGTACTACCCAAAGTGATCTACAGATTCAGTGCAATCTCCATCAAAATTCCAATGTCATGTTACACAGAAACAGAAAACACAATCCTAAAATTCATATGGAACCTCAAGTGACCCCAAATTGCCAAAGCAAACTTGAGCGAGAAGAACAAAGCTGGAGGCATCACACTTCTTATAATCAAAACAGTATGCTGTTGGAATAAAAAAAAACAGATACATAGATCAATGGAACAGAACAGAGGCCCCCAAAATAAGCTCATGATATATGGTCATCTAATTTTCAATAGAGGTTCCAAGAACACACAATGGGGGATAGACAGTCTCTTTGATAAATGGTATTGGGAAAACTGGATATACACATGCAAAAGAATCAGAGTGAGCCCTTATCTTACACCATACACAAAAATCAAATCACAATGGATTGAAGGCTTAAACATAAGATCTGAAAACATAAAATTCCTAGAAGGAAACGGGGAAATCTCCCTGACACTGACCTTGACAATAATTTTTTGGATCTGACACCAAAAGTACGGGCAACAAAAACAAAAATACATCAGTGGGAGTACATCAAAATAACTTTCTGCACAGTAAAGGAAACCAACAAAATGAAAAGGTAACCTAAGGAATGAGAGAAAACATTTGCAAACCATGTTTTTGACAAAAGATAATATCCAAAATACACAAGGAACTGTTAAAATTTAACACCAAAAAACAAATAACCTAATTTTAAAATGAGCAAAACACTTAAATAAAAATGTTTTCAAAGAAAACATGTACAAATAGCCAACATGTCTATGAAAAGATGCTCAATGTTTTCAATTATTGGAGAAGTGCAAATCAAAACCATAATAAGGTATTACCTCGCAACTGTCAGAATGGCTATGATCAAAAAGTCAAAAGTTAATAGAATTCTCAAGGATATGAAGAGAAGGGAGCCCTTGTACATTGTTGATGGGAATAAAAAAAGGTGCAGCTATTATGGAAATCAGTATTATGGTTCCTCAAAAAACTAAAATGGAACTACCAAAAGATCCAGCAGTCCTGCTTCCGGTTATACAGCTGAAGGGAATAAAATCAGTATCTCAAATGGATACCTGTAGCCTCATGTTCATTCAGCACTGTTCACAATAGCCCAAAAACGGAAACAATCTAAATTTCCAAGGACATAATATATACATCAATATATATATCATACATACATATATATATATATGATTTTATTCAGCCTTAAAAAAGAAGGAAACCTTGCCATTTGTGACAACATGGCTGGACCATGACGGCTCTATGCTGAGTGAAACAAGTCAGACATGGAAAGACTAAATGCATGATGTCACTTGCATATGACATATATTAAAAAACAAAAAAACAAAAAAACCCATCCTGAACTCATAGTGAAGAGAGTAGAGTGGTAGTTTACCAGAGGCTGGAGTATGGGGGGAAAGGGGAACTTAAAGACAAAACAAAACAAAAGGAAATAGAAACATGGTGGCCAGGGACCAGGGAAAGAGGGTCATGGGAGTTATTGTGTAAAGGGTACAGAGACCCCTTTTGCAAGCTGACAAGCTTTCTAGGGGTGGATGGTGGGGAGGTTACACCACAGTGTCAATGTACTTAATACCACTGAGCTGTACACCTGGAAATGTTTAAAATTGTCTTATTTTATATGCATTTTACCATAATAAAAAAGTTTAAATATTTACAAAAGAAATTATGTGAGAAAATTACGTGAACTGTGTGGAAAAGTAATTATTCGTATAATTTGTACATATTGTATCATATAGTTAAACAAACGTGAATAAAATATTTATGTGTTTTATTTAGCAAACTAAATAAAAACAAACCCAAGAGCAAAAAAGGCATTCAATATTTATCATATCTGTATTATAATAAAAAACTTAAGTGCGATAGAAGGGACCATAATGAAATAAAAGTTTTAAATGTTTATAATAAAATAATTTTAATGAAAAGAAAGTGGCTGAGAGAAAAATGCTACATTGAATAATATTAGAAGAGGGTTAGGTACTGTATTTTGAAAAGAACTTATATAAAATTATGAGGATACATTAAGGCTCTATAGATAAATAGCCAAAGTTCATGGAAATATAATCCACATGGTATAAAATATAATTGGTAAAGTAGTACATGGAAAAATATTCAACCAACTAATAACTAAATGCAAATTAAAACTAATAAGAGGCTTATTTTTCATACACTAAATTGGCAGTAGTTTAAAGAATGATATCACCACAAGTGTACAATACTGAAGTGAAATTTATATCTGCCCTTTTTTGCTGATGACACAGAAACTGAAATAGCCTTTTTGGAAAGTAATTTAATAATACAGTCAAAGAATCATGAAAATATTTATATTAAGTTTTTATGTTTCATAAATTCTACTTGTAATTTATGGGACACCTGGGTGGCTCAGTTGGTTAAGCATCCACTTCAGCTCAAGTCATGGTCTCACAGTTCGTGAGTTTGAGCCCCACGTCAGGTTCTGTGGTGACAGCTCAGAGCCTGGAGCCTGTTTCAGATCCTCTCTCTCTCTCTCTCTCTCTCTCTCTGACCCTCCCTGGCTGTGCTGCCTCTCTCCCAAAAATAAATAAACATTAAAAAAAATTTTAAAGAATCTAAAGTATATAATAAAATATGTAATATATTTTTGGCAACACTGTATGTGAGAGCAAAAATTTCTGTTGTTGCTTTTATGAAAATATTTGTGCAACTAATAATATTTCCCATAACCCTAAAACACAGTATGGTGTTTTTAAGGAGCAAAAAGGAAAAAGAAAATTTAATTTCAATCACAAAATTTATAATATTTATCATAAGCATGAATAAATAGGGACAGGGAAGTTGATAATTATGTCATTGTTTATGTATAAATGTCTCTTAGACATTGATACATCATAAAACATAAACAGATTAAGTTAAAAAATATATGATATGTAGACAGCAGGTGGTAAAATCTCTCTACATTTGGAAAAATGTGCTCTTATTAAATGTAATACTTTTTAATATTCTATGTTGCTGTATTTCATTGCTATTTAAAAAAATTATTTACTTATTATATGTTAATTATGTTCACTTAACAGTGTCATGGGTTAAAACATGATTCCTATATTTTATCGGATTGTAATATTTATAATAAATTAAACCATGTGATTTAAAAACGAAACATTTAATTTTGGTACAGCATTAACCAATGTTAAAACTATCATTTCCATTAAGAGTAGTTATATGACTACAGTCATTATGTATAGTCTGGTGTGCCTGGAGAAAATGCTTCTGTACTTCAAAATAAGAAAATATTTTATCCATATAAAAAACATATTTTCAAGTCAACATACTTCTATGAGTAAATAATTCAATTACAAACTCCTGGAAATGAGTATTTAGCATTTAATCAGTAAGTACATTCAGTAAAACTACTGACTGAATTAAAAGGACTAAATGCATATCGTGGATTCACCCTCATAAGCATAACATACTAAAGCATTAAGAGTAAACTGTTTTTATGGCCAATTTAAGGTGACAATCTTAACAACAAAATCTTTATATAAACAGTTTGTCAAAAAGAAAGCCACAAATATTAGATTTGAGCATTTTAACTATTTTTCTTTTTTGGCATAATTTCCCTTTTTAAAAAATAAGTGAATGCATTAAACTAATGAGCCTCTGCATAGCAAGGGAAAATCTTCAAAGAAATGAAAAAAATAACCTGAGTGAGAGAAATATCTGTAAATCATATATCTGATAGAGGGTTAATATAGAAAATGTATAAAGAATATATACAACTCAATACCAAAAAGACAAACAATCCAATTAAAAAATGGGCAGATCTAAATAGAAATCTGTCTAAAGATATACGATGGCCAAATGGTACAAGATGATCAACATCACTACTCATCAGGGAAATGCAAATCAAAAACACAGTGAGATACCATCTCATATCTGGTTAAATGGCTATTATAAAAAGATAAGAAACAACAAGTGTTGGAGAGGATGTGAAGAAAAGGGAACCCTCATGCACAACAATGTGAAAGTAAATTGCTGCAGTCACTTTAGAAAATAGTGCACAGTTCCCTTAAAAAATTAAAAATAGAATTACCATAAGATCCAGTAATTCCACGTCTGGTATTTGTTCCAAGTAAATGAAAACACTAACTCAAAAAGATACACATATCCTCATGTTCACTGCAGCATTATTTACAGCAGCCAAGATACAGAAACAACTTAAGTGCCCAACTATGGAGAAATGGATAAAGAAAACATGGAAGAGGTAGATGACAGACAGATAGATGATAGATAGATAGATAGATAGATAGATAGATAGATACTAGACAATGCAATATTATTCATCCATAAAAAGGAACGAACTCTTGCCATTTGCAAAAATACAGATGGACATTGAGGGCATCATGCTAAGTGAAATAAATCAGACATACACAAAAACAAATACTCCATGATTTCACTTATGTGAAATCTAAAAAAAGAAGAAAAAAAAAAACCCTCATCGATACAGAGAACAAATTGGTGGGTAGGGGGGAGGGTGGGAAAAATGGGTGAAGGTTTTCAAAGGTACACATTTCCAGTGGGCCATGGGGTGCCTGGGTGGGCCATGCGGTGCCTGGGTGGCTCAGTTGGTTAAGCATCCAACTTTGGTTAGGGATATGATCTCATGGTTCCTGGGTTTGAGCCCCGTGTGGGGCTCTGTGGTGACAGCTCAGAGCCTGGAGCCTGCTTTGGATTCTATGTCTCCCTCTCTCTCTGCCCCTCCCCTGCTTGTGCTTTGTCTCTGTCTCTCAAAATAAACATTAAAAAAATTTTTTAAATAACATAAAGAAGCCGTGGTAATGTCACATACAACATGTTGACTGTATATTTGTGTTTAAATAACATATAATAATTATATATAACAATACTGCTTTGCATATTTTAATGTTGCTAAAAGATAGATCTTAAAATTGTTCATCACAAGAAAAATAATTTTTGTAACTGTGTATGCTGATAGACGTTAACTAGACTTACTGTGTTGATTATTTTACTACATATCCAAATACTGAATCATCATTTTGTGCACATAAAACTAATATAATGTTATATGTCAACTATATCTCAATAAAAAATAAAAATAAAGTGAGTTTAAAGGAAGACAAAAAAAGTCATGTTATTTAAATTACTCTCCCAAGAAATAACATTTAGAAATACCTGATTTATCATTTTCAAACCTAAGGTAAATTGCTTCTATTACTTCCTCATAGTCAGAGTCTGAAATATTTTTCTGTAGTTATGAATAATTTTAATTTTTTAATTTCTTATTTTTCTTATTTTGAGAGAGAGAGAGCTAGAGAAGGCGGAGGGGCAGAGAGAGAGAGAATCCCAAGCAGGCTCTGCACTGTCAACACAGAGCCCCACACAGGGTTCAACCTCATGAACCATGAGTTCATGACCTGAGCCAAAATAAAAAGTTAGACACTCAACTGACTGAGCCACCCAGGTGCTCCTGTCATTATAAATAAATTTTAAGTCAGTTTTCCCCCAATATACTGTCTCTGCCAATTACTGCTCAAAAAGACTCCTGAAATCCAATTATTATCCACAGCTGAATCTACAATTTGTACACATTTGTGTTCAAGGCAATGACAGTCCTCTGTTTCACACTATTATTTTCAAGGATGTCTGTACAGTAAACAGCTTTGGAAGACAGAGATAGCGTCTCTCTGCAGGGCCCAGGGGCCGCTGTGTGACTGCCACTACAAAGATTCAGTTTCCCTGAGGTCAGGGTCCCTCTCCTGCAGGACAGCTCACTGCGATCACAGCACCACCTCGTCCTCATGTCTCCCTGTGGAAACTGGCACTTGAACTGACCCAAACATGAGGCACATGGGTACCATTACTGCTCTGACAGTAAACTATTCTTTACCTCCAACCCAGGTTTGTGTCCTCTACCAGCATCCACAGAACTGGGACAGGCTACCTTGTAAGGCTGCAGGGGAAGTAAAATCCCAAGCTCTAGACAGTTCTGAACATCAATACGCTCATATAATTCACTTATAGTTTATAAATTTTTGCAGGACCTACGAAGGTCTGATTTCTCTTTAAGTGAAGCCAGGACCACCCTTGTTCAGCAGGTGACCCCTCACTGTAAGAGAGACAAAAAATAGAAGACGCAGAGAAATCACACAGCCCATATCTGAAACAAGCGATGACCTATTTTTGAAAAACTAATAATGAAGTCACACGAGGCAGAATTTTCTAATCGTCCAAGATTACTTGGTTCTAACTATTTTTACCACCATCTGTCTCAGTAATTTATACATCAAGAGTCAAAATGGTCCAGGAAGCATCTAGACCAAAGAATAAAATTTTGGTCAATCCATTCTGACACAAAACAGAAACTAAACAGGTGAACCAGAAACCTTTTAAGTTTTGCTTTTAAGACATATTTTTCTTTTCTCCATTTACGTTTGTTTACTTGTTGCCCCAAGCAAAAAGAGGGCAGTGGTTGATATTCCAACAACGAATTCTAAAGGAAATTCAGTCTTAGCTATCAGGTTACCTACTTTAAAAAAAAAATCAATCTAATTAGATTATAAATGTCTCAAAGTACACATATTTCCTATACAATTCCTACGGTATTTTTTCTGTTAGTAGTGGAATCTGTCTTTCCCCAGTGGACAGGGATCGGGTCTAATTCTGGGTTCTGGGCTGTGCCTAGAATAACATGTATAAACGCTCTGGTGTGAACATGAATGGTGGTTACAGTACAAATACTTTACCCAGTGTGTCTCTTTCTGTTTCAAGTGCCAGAAACGAGATGACAATATCAGAACCAGGAAATTGCTCTTTTCTTCAAAAACAGAAAAGAAACGAGGTCGTATTCAGTCAACGTGAAAAGAGAAGTTTACAGTGGGTTTGCAGAAATTCAGGAAGTAGGTTATTACTGGGAAGTAAGATAGGAGCCGGAGGGGTAAACAAAAAGAGGTAGTCAGTCCCTTCTTCCTCTGCCTGCCTCAGCAGCCAATGCTCAAAACCATGAACCTGAACCAGTCCTGCCCAATTACTCTAGAAATGAAACAGGTCTTATGCAGAACCTTCCCACATCTGTCCACCCCAAGGGCAGCTTTTTTATTTTTATTTTTATTTTTATTTTTTTTTTGCTTTTGTGTCTCCCTGACTAGGCTTTGTAACCCTCTCCCTTTCCTTATTATAGCTGATATCCTATTTCAAACTGGATAAGTAAAAATAATGAAGATGACACCATAAGCTGAATCCAAATATCTTACTATCAGTCACCTCCTGCCGCCTTGCCCACCACCACCAGATCAGACCATCTGGAGGCTGAAGTTGGCCTCAACCAAGTGATGCTTGGATCACTTTGGATGTTATGATCTAGAATGCTGATCAATACTTTAGAACTCACCTAAAGCATGCTCCCAATATTTTCCAGCTCCCTTCCCCTCTCAGCAGCTCAGCATACATTGTATCAGGTCCACTAAGTTATAAATGAGAAAGCCCCTTATTATAGTCACATGTTTTGGTTTCCATACTTAGTTCTAGAAGAGTAAATGCACCTCATTCTGTCCACAAAAATTTATGTAATATTTATCAGATATCAAGCCCATGGCAATAGGGTGTATACAAAGAAAGATAAGACAGTTGCCAAAAAAAAAAAAAAAAGAAGCATTTTGTAAATACTGTGTACTAGATACTACTGTAAGTGTTCATAGTTTGGCGGGAAAAACACTCACATGAGCACTTTCTGTGTTTAAATACCGCACTAGAGGTATGTATGATGGATACAGAAATACAAAAACAGACATGCTGAACTTGGCCTGAGTTTGCAGCTGAATTCATAAGTTATTTTCTGTGCACTGATAGGACACAAAAACGTTCTGTAAGTGAAGAGGAAGGAAGAATCAGCATGCAGCGGGGTGGGGGGACAGACCACTGTATACAATGGAAAGAGTGTATGAGATTGTAAACTATCGTTTCAACAGCAGCACTAAAAGTGGAAATTGTTCTTTTTCACTTCTATTTGGTTTTATTTGTTTATTTAAGGGGTCAGTTTCAGAGAAGCTGGACAGAAGAGTTGTGATTTGCAAATAATTCTTTTTTTTTAATTTTTTAATGTGTATTTATTTTCAAGAGAGAGAGAGAGAGACAGAGAAACAGAGCAGGAGCAGGGGAGGGGCAGAGAGGGAGGGACTCACAGAATCTGAAGCAGGCTCCAGGCTCCAAGCTGTGAACACAGAGCCCAATGCAAGGCTCCAACTCATGAACCACGAGATCATGACCTGAGCCAAAGTCAGATGCTTAAACCACTGAGCCACTTAGGCGCCCCAAATAATTCACATTTTTAAACTTTATTTGCATTTATGTTATCCTTGCTATATTACCAAGGCACTAAGCCTATTCACAAGGTGAGCAACAATGGAAAATTAACTATTAAGAGAATAAGCAAAGCCTGAGCACACCGGAATCTCCATTTTCCCTTGCCTGCATGACCGTCAGTGTAAAACACATGGATTGGGACTATGGCGAACTCCCTGGCTCGGTGGACAGACACTGGCCTGGACCGCACCCCCAGTGCCTGGCCAGTCTCAGCTGGTGGCTGCCTGGGGCCAGCTGGGAACAAGAACTGATAAGCTGTCGGTCTCACTGCATCTCTCTGACTGTTTTACCCAGTGAGGGTGAAATCCAGTCAATCTACCTCAATCTCTAACTCAAAATGAAAAGGAGTTACTCTAACCACCAGGCTCAGACAGAGAGCAGAGGGTCCCGTTCAGAGCTGGGTGCTCCCTCAACAGATCCACTGCCCGACCTGCCCACCCTGTTCTCTCCTCCTGTGGGTTGGCCACAGAGCTCCCTCCTCCCTCCCAGAACCATCCTCCTTCAGCTGGTCAGGTTTCTCTACTTCAGAGTCTTCAAACATGCCACAAAGATCCTTCCCAGAGCTTCAACTGCTCCAGGCTGGACTCCCTCTCCTCAGCGCCAGGACAGTCACTCTGCGCCAGCCCTCCAGGAGGCCACAGGGACTCTGCAGAGAACAGCAGAGCTCAGGCCTGAAGTCATTCCCTGGGACGTGTTGAGGACGTGGAGGGTGCGTTCACTGGGGTACAACCCACTCTCCTGTTGGAGAAATCAGCCTTCTTCACCTAGTCTTCAAAGGCAGAATGTCTGCAGCTTAGTGCCAGCTGCTCTAGAACATATGGGAGGCTCGGACTTTCTCCTGCTCCAAATGCCTCTCCTGTCAACATGGCCACATAGCATCCTACTCTCCCACCACGCTCCGTAGGAGAGTAGAATTCCGTTATTCTCAAAAGGCTTCCTCTTGGCTCCCCTGTCTTTTCCTGTCTAGAAAGGGTCCTGTGTGCTCACTTGATTTGCTCACAGTCTGAGTCTGGGAAGAGATAGCGTGTGTATTTTCCCGTCATAATCCTTGATGTGGATCACTGGCTCTCCCCTCCCAGTATGAGTACCCTGGGCATATGGCAAGACCCAAGGGCATACAAAGCTGTGGAGAAACATATTACACTTTCTGGGAAAAGTGGCGATAGAAAAATGATTTTATTTTCAGATGAACATGGAACAGTATGGACAAGATGCCACATCTAATGTAAAACAGATGTCAAAGACTATCTGAGTTTATGGTCGGTGATACCAGTTTTCATGAGAACCAGTCAGTCTTTCTGCAGTCAGGGTTATAAAATGCTGAGAACTTTATGAAAATAAAATTTTATTTATAAAACTTTGGGGAGCACTATTTCAGCTATTCCCTGGAGTGTTTCTCCAAGAAGTTACCTCTGTAGATTTCCAGAGTTAATACTTTAAATCTTTAAACCTTAACAACCATGACACCACGGAAATACCTCTAACTGAAGGTGAGCTGGTTGGTTTTGTTTTTAACAGGGAGCTAACAGAATTTCTTGGTAATTTCAAAGAATTTTCATTGCAGTGTTTTTTCCAGAATTTATGTTTCCATATGCTTGAAAGCATCTACTCTCAATTCAAGCTATCTTTTTTTACAGTTCTTTTTTCAAAGCAATAGCTGAGCACGTTGTGGAAAAGTAGTATCTGTCAGCCCGAGTTGAGAAATAAAAATTAAAACTCTTATGACATCAAGATGATAAAATTGTTTTTTGTTATTTGTTTGTTTTGTTTTGGAGAGGGGAGGTGAATGAAAAAGGAGGTTTCATTGTGATGGTATATTATCTAGCAAAATGTGTTCAATCTCTAATTAGGATTTCTTGGAAACTGACTTTGTATTCATTCTAAATCCTTAAAAACCATCTGCCTCGGAGTTAGATTTGGTCTATAGTCCTTTTGTAATTCTTTTGAGTTTTAAAAACCAGAGTATTTCACATATAAAATCTTACTTCTGGCTTCTTTAAAAAAAAATCAGAGGATTTAGAACGTGGTCCCTAGTGCCTCACGGCCACAGCTGACAGGGCTAAGGGGAGACTGTCATTTTGAAGCAGGGCATCCTCTCAAAGAGATTCTGTCCCTAATTTACATCATACTTAATTTACGTGTTTTCATTACTTGCCTAGGATTAGAGTAGTACTAGTGTACTCCCTCTCCTCGGCGCCAGGACAGTCACTCTGTGCCAGCCCTGTACTCTGGCTGAGTGTACAGAGTACACTCTGTACTCTAGGGAGTACACTAGACTGAGTAGACTGAACCATCTATCCTTCCAGACGTCGACGTTTCAGAGTGTGCATGACATCTCGCTCCGCAGCTAACACCTGTACCGCTAAGCCCCGGCCCCGCCCTTGAACACCCACAGCCCCACGCAGCAGACCTTGTGTGGGGAGAGCAGTGAGACACCTCTGCTCAGAAGGGGTGAGAGCTCTAAGAAGCGTGTCCTGCCTGGGGCTCAGGGAGGGCTGCACTCTCTGAAGGATTGTACCTGACAGAGCAGGAGGCAAATGGAGCACAGGCAGAGGGGCCAGGAAGGAGAAGCGCGAAGAGAGGCAAAGGCTTATCCAAGATCAGGAAGAAGCTGGGCCAGCAGATGCTGGACAAGACGGGGGTCAGACCGTACGTCTGTCTACTGGCTGCCCCACATTAGCACCTCAGCTTAGATCTGATGGTTACCAGCGACCTGATCCACGTGAGGGGTGTGACAGTCACCACACCTTGGTCATCTACACTGGATTTAAAACCTAAGATGCACTGCATACATCTCTCCTTTTTGGAGTTAGGTTCAGAATGGTCAATTTTTGTTCTGATCACTCAAGGGTGCCATCATAAATGTCAATCATTACTCCAGGCTGCCAATAAAATATCAGTGCCGCAGGTGGGTTTGAGGGTTATGGAAATTTTTCCTCCTACACTGATAATACTCCATTTGAGTAACTCCTCTTCTTTCTATATTCACATAGAACTGTTATGCAAATTGACAGCAATTGCTATAAACGTAAGAAATTCTGAAGTACTGTCTCCCCCTTCTATTTGTTGTGTTGATAAGCTAAATGGGAGGATCAAACCCATTCGAAATACACACAGCAAGTCTTTTATGCATTAGCTTCACGCCAACTCGTTTATTTACTCAGACGCCCATCCCCCACCCAAGCTTTAAACAAGTTTTTCTTAACTTTGCCACAGGCCCCTGAGTGTGTTGGAGGGCAGCAGCTCTCACCCTTCGTGCCCGTCTGCTCTGCAGCTGATCTGGATGTCAGAAGGGAGAGAAGGTCCCTTGGGCTGGATGCAGATGGTACAGGCTGGGCTCCACAACAGCGCTGCTTCTCGCTCAACAAAACCTGTGACAAAGTGTGCCAGGATCGGGATTCCAGGAGTTACCTGAAATGCCCTACAATTTAATTTCTACAAAACAAAATCCTCTGATATTTTGGTCCTTTAACATGTAATAAGGAATTGCCTGGTTCATTCCTCACAAATGCATAAAATACACTGTAGCATCACGTAAGAATGGTTTCAAACTGACAGGATGAGTGAAGCGAGCCTGTGGTAAAATATCTTGAGATGCTAAAACTCCAAACCCACTTTGACCTTGAATGCTTCCTAATTCTTCCTTCTCCAATCCTCCTGAAAACGGGTAGGACAGGTCATTGAAGGGAAGAGAAAGATAAGGGATTAAAAATAAAGATTGTAACTAAAGAAAGAAGTGTGAAGAGGGAGAATAGAAACTAGGGTAAATCACCCTATTTCAATGGGACTTGCAAGGATTTGAATAAGCAGTTATATATTTAGTATCTACAGATTTGGGGGCAGTCCCCAAACTCAAGAAGCTTATGACTTCACCCTGAGTCCCAGAATGTTGCCTGAGTAAATCCCTTTGCAAATCACACTTTAAAATCCCATCTCTATTCTCTTTCCTTTTTACTCCTTTCATTACATGAAAATGCTTCTTTGTGTACAATCTGAAATTTTAGATTAAGTGGTTGAGGTTCTGTCCCGGATATTCCTGAGGAGGGTGGGAGGCGGTCAAGTGTGGGCCCATCACAAGCAGGGAGAAGTTGGGCTGGGATGTGCTGAGCATTGGGGCAGCTCAGAGGAAAATATAATAAAAACAGAAATCAGCTGTACCTTATGGGTATTTATGATAAAAGACCCAGAATACCCCCTCTGGGTGGCTGTGAAAAGATCACACATATAAAAACTTAAGAAAAATTTGTGTACACGCTTAGTTTTATTATAATGAAGAAACTTGTATCCTTTTAATGTTTAAAACTGAGCATCATCTTTCCTTTCCAGTGAAACAAAATTTAAAAACAAACAGGAAAAATATGAAATAGAGAATGTCAATTCCAAACAAGATAGTATAGGTTCTGCTGAGTCTCCCATCAACTGGCGGTGCTTAAGTCATCATTAGGAGAGAATTTCATTTTAAAAGTGTCATCTTGGGCCACTTGGGCCAGTCAGCGAGGGTCAGACTCTTGATTTCAGTTCAGGTCATGATCTCACAGTTCGTGAGACTGAGTCCTGTGTTGGGCTCTGTGCTGACAGCATGGAGTTGGCTTGAGATTCTGTCTGTCTCCTCTCTCTGTGCCTCTCTCTCTGTCTCAAAATAAATAAACATTTTTAAAGTGTCATCTTCAACTGGAAGGCTGTCTGTTAAACCCCACCTCAGGATTACAGTGTGATTTAAAGGAGTTAATATGTGCAAAATGCTTAGGATAGTGCCTGACACATAGTAAGCTCCTTATTAATGTTTCCTCTTGACAGGAATCTGGAAAACTAACCTGTGCAAAGGGTGAGAATAGCACTGACCAATATAGTAGCCTATAGTCACAAATAGCAATTTCACTCTTAATTCGAATTAACTACTATTAAATAAAGCTAAGAATTCAGTTCCTCAATTGCACCAGTCACACTTCAAGTGCTCAATA
>NC_064808.1:110657590-110716700 GCF_023721935.1 Panthera uncia | reverse complement strand
TGGTGATGGGTGATGATGGTGATGGGTGATGATGGTGATGGGTGATGGTGGTGATGGTGATGATGGTGGTGATGGTGGTAATGGGGTGATGGCAAAAACAACAGAGACCTGGGGGAATGGAATGCGTTGAGTCAGGCACTCGTTAAATATTGAGAGGGTTTTGTTGTATGAAGTGCTGAGGTGTCTGTTTGTCCCATGTGCCTACAAGGGTGAGGTGGGGCTGGTGGATCAGGAAAAAATTAATTTTAAGAAGACTTGAAGGGTGAGTAGATTTTAGGGAGGAAAATATCACAGAACTTTAAAGCTATTTATTATATGTCTCCCTGACTAAAATCTGGATTCCATAAACCAAGACTCTGGATTGCTCACCATTTTTATTTCCTGCTCCTTGTACAGTTTACTACATAAGAAGTGCTCACCACATGTTTGCTGAATGAATCTGCAAAGGCAGATATGAATGGAGGGAAGCTACAGGGAAAAGGAACGAGAGGGCAGGATGTGGGGAGAGACTGATGGCTCTGGCAGATGGGGTGAGTGGAGCACAGTGCAAGGAGGTGAGTGTGGAGAGGAGAGAACAAAGGTCAGCGCAGATCTGCCTTTTCACCCTTTTACCCAAGAATTCTCCAACTAAGGACGGCCTGGGAGAAAACAGGGTTGTATGTTTGCTACATGAAGCCACAGAAATGGAGAATATCCATGCATGCACCTACTGCAAAAATTGAAAGAACTTGCTCCCCATCCCCATAAAAATGTGAGGGAAGCTTAGCGTTCAGGCTACGCTAATATCCTCTGCTGTTGATTTGTTTTCTGACCTGGGCAGACCTACAGGTAGCCTGCAATGTCTTCTTAGGATTGTTTCATAATTATTTGATATTAGAAACAACTTGAACATTTCTGTGTGGATATCCTGGGGCACATGGATAAGAGTTTCTCTTGGGTGGTGGCTCTCAAATTTTAGCACAGATTGGAAAAGTATCACCTGGCAGGCTTGTTAAAACACAGGTTGTAGGTTGCCGTATTTGTAAGCAGAATCTTAAAAAAAAAAAAAAACATTCATAATTACAGAGAACAGATTGTTGGTTGCCAGTCTGGGGTTGGGGGTGGGTGAAATGGGTGAAGATGGTCAAAAAGTACAAACTTATCGTTTTAAAATAGGTAAGTCCTGGGGATGTAATGTACAGCACAATGACTGCAGTCAATAACACTGTGTTGTTATATTTGAAAGTTGCTAAGAGTTTGCTTACAAACTCTCAGGAAAAAAATTTGTGACAATGTGTGGTGATGGATGTTGACTAGACTCACTGTGATCATTTTGTAACATATCCATATGTTGAATCATCACGTCGTAGCTGAACCTAATAAAATGCTGCATGTCAGTTATATCAATAAACATAAATTTTTTAAACAAAAGCTTGAGAAACACAAGGGTTTATATTTTGCAACTCAACGTACATGATTAAAATTAAAAAATCAATTATTATAAATAATTTTCCTACACACAAAATTCCTCTCAGGTATTAGTAAACCTCAGTCCACATATTTATTCAATTGTTTATTCAAAGCATATTTATTGGGGCGCCTGGGTGTCTGACTTCGGCTCAGGTCATGATCTCGCAGTCTGTGAGTTCAAGCCCCGCTTCGGGCTCTGTGCTGACAGCTCAGAGCCTGGAGCCTGCTTCGGATTCTGTGTCTCCCTCTCTTTCTGCCCCACCCCCATGCACACTCTCTCTCTCAAAATAATAAATAAACATCAAAAAAACTTTTAATAGGGGCACCTGGGTGACTCAGTGGGTTAAGCATCTGACTTCAGCTCAGGTCACAATCTCACAGTTCATGAGTTCAAGCCCCGTGTCAGGCTCTGTGCTGACAGCTCAGAGCCTGGAGCCTGCTTCGGATTCTGTGTGTGTCTCTCTCTCTTTTCCCCTCCCTGCTCATGCTCTGCCTTGCCCTCTCAAAAATAAATAATAAAACATTAAAAACATTTTTTTTAATTTTAATAAATAAAATTTAAAAAGCAAAGCATATTTATTGACTGTCTGCTATGAGACAAGTTCTATTCTAGGCACTAGGAATAAAGTAGAAAGTGACTCCACGTCTATCCCTTCATTGAGATTATACACTAGCAGAGACACATGGGAAAAAGTGAAATAAATACCATGACTTCAGATACCGTAGAGACAAACACTAGTCAGCCAGAGACTACTTCCTTCCCTCCTCTCTCTAACCCCATCTTCCTCACAGCAAAGGACACTCTCCCCTTGCTCAGGGTCCAAAGGCAGAAGCAGTGACTGCTTCCCTCTTTCCACAACCCGAGATACTACCAAGTTCTCCAATTCCTACATGACTCCAATTCCCAAAACCAGCCGACCACTCCTTTCAAAATCAATGAATCCACAAATGTTTCCTCAGCATCTACTACTTCCCATGGTGAATCTGTCAGGCCAGAGAAGAAGGGAAGAGAAGGACGCAGAAGACGTGCGACAGACAAAGCAGGCCAGAGCTGATGAGGACTCAGCAAGTGTCTGCTCAACCCAACTCAATACAGCCAAGCGCCGACGTGTCAGAGGAACAGAGGGAGGAAGCCAGGATCTTGCCATCAGGGAGGACCAATCTCATAGGCAAAGCAAGACCATATTCGTTCAGTCGAAAACACCCATCTCTTTGCATTTTAAAATCTTTAAAATTGGATTTTATGGGGTGCCTGGGTGGTTCAGTCAGTTAAGCATTCAACTCTTGATTTGGACTCAGATCATGATACCAGGGTTGTGGGACAGAGACCCATGTCAGGCTCCACGCTGAGACTGAGTGTGGAACCTGCTTAAGATCCTCTCTCTCTCTCTCTCTCTCTCTGCCCATCTCTCTGCTCACACTCTAAATAAATAAACAAATAAATAAATAAAATTGGATTTTATCTTACAATGTTAATGCCTTCAACTGGATGAAATACAGCAATGACGTGCTCTGAGAACTGTGCAGAACAGTGGTCCAAAGTGAGGCTGTACATTTACACACGCATGTGGCTGGACTCCACCCTCAGAGATTCTGCTGCAGCAGTTCTGGAGAAGGGCCTGGTGACCGGGATGTCTATGAAGTTCCCAAGTGATACTGGGCACATTCTCTGAGAAGTCTTGCTCTGGGGCAGCAGTCTTAACCTGAAGAACCCATACCCCTGGAGCACACGAAAACTTGGAACAGGCACATGACAGGAATAGTTTTACTAAGATCTATTTCCCAATTCTCCATACCCACATGTACTCTTTCCTAAAATGTCCCCTAGATCTTCTTCAGAACACTTGTGTAGTCGGTCAGTCATGCTGACTCTCCACTCCCTCCTCCCTTTCACACTCCTCTCTTTACAAAGGGAAGCAGAGCCCTTGTATACTCTTAGCATTGCCCTAATGTGTAAAGGCTCTTGAACATTACAGAAACGTCCCAAGGTGCAAGCTAAGCCTCCAGTAATCAGGGCACTCAAAGTTTCCCCATCTACCTTTTTAAAAGATACATTTCTGATAATTAGCAAACAAAATAAAGTCCAAGATCTAATCCTGAACTCACTACTTCCTAGTTGTGAAGTCTTGAGAAACTCAATCTCCCTGTGTCTCAAATTCTCCAACTGTAAAGTGCAGACAAGTACAAGTTCCTTTAAAGAGTATTGTGAGCAGTGAGTTAATATAAGTAATTAGAATTGTCCTTAGCAGATACAAAATGCTCTACGGATTAGCTATTATTATTGTTGTTGTAGTTATTAAGTGTAATAATAATTCAGAGGAAGTTTTTAATTTAAAAATTTTATATAGGTTTTATTTTGGTTCAGAAAACTTCAGACAGTTTTACAATAAAATAAAAGTTTATCAATAAAAAGCTTTCAAGAAAAAATATGTGTAACGTGACAGTTATTTGAAAGCATGATTTCAAGTAAAAGGATGAAAGCAAATGTTAAAGAAGAGCTTGTGTGTTTTTAAATTGATGGTGATGAATATTATACTGCTAGCATTTAGATTTAATAACATACAATTTTAAAAGTGATGGATCTATTCTATTTCCAAATATTAATTTTCACAGTATATTGGTAATTACATCCATTTGACCCCATGATGAAAAATTTTAGATGGTAACAAAGATGTGTGGTGGTTTATACTTTTTAACATTCTTTTAGAATAACCAAACTGAATATTATTACTAAGACCACTGCCAAGAGTAAAACTGTTGAGTTTTAAGGTATTCTCATCTTCACCTTTATTGAGTTTTACACACTTTTTTTCTAACAAGGCCATATCCTTTTGGTATATACTCCCACCAGCTCGATATAGGGTTTCATTGACCAACATCATCATAGATACTTGATATTATCAAGCTCATTTTTTTTTTTTTTTGCCTATTTACTAGATGTCAAATGAGATCTTTTTGTGATTGTCTTGACATTTTCAAGATTACTAATAAGACTGAGGGTGATTACTTGTCATTTGTGTTTCGGCTGCCGTGAGAAAGCTATGTAACCTTGCCCATCTTTTAAGGAATAAATTGTCAGTATTTTATAAGTGGTATCTTTTCTTCATCTGCAGTGTTATCTTTCCTTTCTAGTTATGATACTTTTTGATAAACAGAGTTCCTTAATTTTTACGCATTAAATTTATCAATTTTATAATCTATGCTTTGTGATTTTGTGTATGCATAAGAATCCTTTCCTACTCCAAAGTCATTAAAATTTTTTTAAGTTTATTTATTTATTTTGAGAGAGAGAGAGAGCAGGGTAGGGGCAGAGAGAGAGGGAGAGAGAATCCCAAGCAGGCTCCACACTGTCAATGCAGACCCTGACACTGGACTCAATCTCATGACTGCAACCTGCAAGATCATAGCCTGAGTCAAAATCAAGAGCCAAATACTTAACTGACTGAGCCCATTAAAAATTTAAAACAACCACAAACATGCTTTGTCCTTAAAATTCATCTGGAAAAGATTTCTGTGTAGGATGTGAGGTAGAGATCTAAAGTTTGGGGGGGGGTTTTGACCATATGGCCATACAATTTCCTTACCGCCACGTAATAAAAGATTTTTTTTTCCTCATTGAATTACCTAGACACCTCTTTCATATAAATTTGATTCAATTAGTCTATTATGGCCATATCCACAGCTTCGTTATTATAACCTTATGATGTATTCTGATATTTGCTAAGTCACTCCAGATGGTTCTTCTTCAGGCACTGGCTACACTTTGGTTCTCCCCACATCTGTGCAAATCTCAGAACCAAGGTTGGCCAGTGAGCTCAGCTGGTTGGAGCGTGGTGCTAATAAACTTTAGAATCAACTCGCTAATTGGGGTGCCTGGGTGGTGCAGTTGGTTAAGCGTCCGACTTTAGCCAGGTCACGATCTCGCGGTCTGTGAGTTCGAGCCCCGCGTCAGGCTCTGGGCTGATGGCTCGGAGCCTGGAGCCTGTTTCCGATTCTGTGTCTCCCTCTCTCTCTGTCTCTCCCCCGTTCATGCTCTGTCTCTCTCTGTCCCAAAAATAAATAAAAAACGTTGAAAAAAAATTAAAAAAAAAAAAAGAATCAACTCGCTAATCTTCAGAAAGAAAAAGTCAAAATTTTTACTGAAATTGTGGTGGATTTGTAGATCAATTTTGGGAAAAGGCTATTATCTTTAAAATAATCAAGTCTGAATATCTGTGAAGACTGTATATACTTGCATTTCTATGAATATTCTTTAATGTTTTTCAATATAATTTTAATTTCATCCCATTAAAGTCATGCACTTTTTTTTGCTAGATTTATTCCTAAAGACCTTAAGCTTTGTGTTTTCTGTGAATAGTAATTTTTATATTGATTTCTAAGAGTTCATTGCTGATATAAGTAAATGTAATTGATTTCACATATTGGTCTTGTACATAACAATGTGCCAAACTTTTATTTCTAACAATTTGTTTATGGAATCTGGGGATTTTACTATGTGGACAACCTTATGCTAATAATGGCAGATTTTTTTGTCATTTCATCTTTATTGAGGTATAACTGACATATAAAATTATAAGATATTTAAAGAAAATGTGATTTAAAATACATATAGATTGTAATATGATTACCCCCATCTAGTTAACACAGCCATCATGTCACAAATGTATTTTATTTTATTTTTTTGGTGTGAACATGTCAGATCTATTCTCCTAGGAAATTTTAATTCCACAATACAATGTTATCAACTATAGACAACCATGGTTTATATTAGATCCCCAGAGTTTACTCATGTTACAGCTGACAGTTTGTACACTTTTACCAACCTCTTCCTATTTCCACCACTCTCAGCTCCTGAAAACCACTTTTCTACTGTTTTGGTGAGTTGTGTGTTTGTTTTAATTTTTTCTTAACGTTTAGTTTTGAGAAAAAGAGACAGAGACAGAGTGCAAGCTGGGGAGGGGCAGAGAGGGAGGGAGACACAGAATCTGAAGCAGGCTCCAGGCTCCAAGCTGTCAGCACAGAGCCCAATGTAGGGCTCGAATCCACAGACTGTGAGATCATGACCTGAGCCGAAGTCAGACACTCAACTGACTGAGCAAAAACACTGTGTTTGTTTTTGAGTCCACTTATAAATGATGCCATGCAGAATTTGTCTTTCTCTGTCTGGCTTATTTCACTTAACATAATGCCCTCCAGGCCCATCCATGTTATTGCATACTGCAGGATTTCCTTCTTTTTCATTGTATATATATCACATCTTTATTCATTCATTCATTGATGGGCACTTAAGTTGTTTCCATATCTTGGACATTATGAATAATGTTCTAATACTAATATAATAATGACACGGTTCTATTTCTTTATTTACAAACTTACCATTTTTATTTCTTTCACTTTTCTTCTATGCTTATTAAGGCTCCATTACATGCTTACAGGAGCAGTAATGTGGGCATTGTTTTGCTCTTGAATTTAAGAAGAAATGTATTCAAGATTTCAATATTAAGAATATCTTCCTAAAGATTAGTGGAGATTCTTATTTCGTTGAGTTTTATCATGAATCAATACTGAAATTCATCAAATGCTTCTGTCTCTACAGAGATGATCATATATATTTTCTATTTTAATTTACTGATGTGGTGAATTACATAGCTTATTTACTTTACATTCTGGATTTGGTTTACCAACATTTTGTTCAGAAAATTTTGTATTTATATTGATGAATAAAATTTTCCTATAATGTTATTTCTTTATACTATTTTGGATGATGTATGATGGTTACAATGATTCCATTGTAAGAGTTTGTGTGCGACTGAAATTATCTTTTTTTTAATGTTTATTTATTTTTGAGAGAGAAAGAACATGAACAGGGGTGGGGCAGAGAGAGAGGGGGACAGAGGATGAAGTGATCTACCTTTAAGAAATTTGTAGTTGGGGGCACCTGGGTGGCTCAGTTGGTTAAGTGTCTGACTCTTGATTTTGGCTCAGGTCATGATCTCACAGTTCATGAGATCAAGCCCCACATCAGGTTCTGTGCTGATAGCAAGGAGCCTGCTTAGGATTCTCTCTTCTTCTCTCTCTGTTCCTCTCCTGCTCACATGCTCACTCTCTCTCTCTCTGTGTCTCAATTTAAATAAATAAACATTTTAAAAAGCAGTTTGTTACTGGTTAGAAGATGGTAGTGGAGTAGGAGTACCCTATGCTCACCTCCTTCCACAAACACAACTAGGTAACTGCCAGATCACCCTAAATACTCCAGATATTGACCCAAAGACTAACAAAACAAACTCCACAACTAAAGGGAGAGAAGAGGCCACATCAAAGAAGGTAAGAAGTGTGGAAATGCAGTTTTAGGGAAAAACAGATTGGGGACTCCACAGTGCAAAGAAAGCCACAGTCGTGGAGAAGGGCAAAAGACAGACTAACACACAAGGGAGCACATGGGGAAAATGACCTCATACTTGGGAAGTGAGAGGGGCCAAATTTCCTGAGTTCTTGCCACCAATGTGTGTGTGTGTGGGGGGGGGGGGTGGTGGTGGCTTAAAGCCTAGAGTTTCAAAGGTCAGAAGGCTTGGCTGGGAGGAAGCCCAGAGGGCATTGCCCTAACTCCTGGGGAGAAGGCAGGCAAACAACCTGGAGATGGACAGCATGGAAAATTCACCTGAGGAACACTTGGGCACACAAGACAGGTTACTTGCTCATCTCAGACCATGTCCGAGATATGCAGCATTCACAGAGAAACCCCTCTGGCGACAAAGGCACTAACTGGTACCATTTCCCTCCCTTGTCCCTTAGTGTAAGCACAGGGCCACCTGCATGAACAAGCACAGTGCCAACACTCATTATGTAACCTCCTTCCACCAAGACTCACTGCCCCCCACACATTACAGTGAAAATGCCCTTCCCAGTCATGCACCGCTCACCCATCCCAGAGAAGCCAGGCCCATATCCTTGCTTTCACCACATCTCCTAACACAGGAATTTTGCAGAGCCTCAATTCTAGGGGAGGTGGTGACAGGTCCCATTTCACAATAAGATCAACAACACACCTAGTTACAACTCACTACATAAAGGCCAGGGACCAAACACTGCCCACAGCAGGCAAAGAGAGTCTCTGAATACAACTGG
Organism: Panthera uncia; assembly: GCF_023721935.1. Classification (NCBI taxonomy): domain Eukaryota; kingdom Metazoa; phylum Chordata; class Mammalia; order Carnivora; family Felidae; genus Panthera; species Panthera uncia. Next base: position 110,708,126 of record NC_064808.1, on the reverse strand, counting down.
CCTGAAGGATAAAGTGGCCATAACATGACAGCAGTGCATATGCAGCACACCCTGGAGACACTCCCAGAAGTGCCAGACCCTGGGGAACAGGGGACACTACACAGCAGGGCACTACACGACCTCTTCCTCATAAGGTTATTACCCTCAAGTGCAGAAGATGCAGCTGACTTTCCTAACACACACAGAGGCAGACAAAATGAGGAAACAGAGAAGTTTACAGAGAAGAAACAGAGAAGGTCATGACCAGAGATTCAGGCAAAACAGATATGAATAATACATCTGATAAAGAATTTAAACTAATGATCATAAGGATACTCACTGGAATTGAGAATACAGTGGAAAGCATGAATGAGACCCAAAACACAGAGATAAGGAATAACATAGCAGAGATAAAGCGCTCAATAAATGAAATAAGAAACATACCTGATGGAATAAACAACAGGATGGAAGAAGCAGAGGAATGAATTAATGATCTAAAAAGCAGTCTAATGGAAAATAATTAAGTTGAACAAAAGAGAGAAAAAAGAATTACACAAAATGAGAAGAGACTTAGGGAACTCAGTGACTCCATCAAATATAGTAACATTCATATTACTGGAGTCCCAGAAGAAGAAGAGAGAAAAGGGGGCAGAAAATTTATTTGAAGATACAATAGCTAAAAACTTCCCTAATCTGTAAAAGGAAACAGATATCCAAATGCAAGAGGCACAGAGAACTCCCATAAAAATAAACAAAAGTAGATCCACACTATAACATATTGTGATTAAATTGACAAAATACAGTGAAAAAGAAAAAAAAATTTTAAAGCAGCAATACACCCACAACCATTTGGTCAACTCATCTTCAACAAAGGAGAAAAGAATATCCTATGAAAAAAAGACAATCTCTTCAACAAATGGTGCTGGGAAAACTGGACAGCAACATGCAGAAGAATGAAACTGGACCACTTTCTTACATTACACACAAAAATAAATTCAAAATGGATGAATAACCTAAATGTGATACAGGAAACCATCAAAACCCTAGAGGAGAGCAAAGGTAGCAAATTCTTTGACCTCAGCAGAAGTAACTTCTCACTAGGATAGCCGGATACAAGGGAAATAGAAGCATAAATGAACTATTGGGACCTCATCAAGATAAAAAGTTTCTGCACAGCAAAGGAAACAATCAACAAAACTAAAAGGTAACATACAGAAAGGTACAAGGTATTTGCAAATAACATATCGGAAAATAATCTAGTTTCTAAAATCTATAAATAATTTATCAAACTCAACATCTAAAAAATAAATAATCCATTTAAGAAACGGGCAGAAGAAGGGCACCTGGGTGGCTCAGCTGGTTAAACCTCCAACTCTTGATTTCAGCTCAGGTCATGATCTCGCAGTTCATGAGTTCAAGACCCTCATCAGGTTCTGCACTGACAGTGCTGAGCCTACTTGCGATTGCCTCTCTCCCAATCTCTCTGCCCTTCCCCTGCTCTCACTCTTTCTCAAAATAAATAAAAATAAACTTTAAAAAAAATGGGCAGAAGACATGAGTAGACACTTCTCCAAAGAAGACATCAGATGGCTAACAGACATAGGAAGAGATGCTCAATATCACTCATCATCAGGGTAATACAAATCAAAGCCACAATGAGATACCACCTCACACCTATGAGAATCGCTAAAATTAACAATTCAGGCAACAACAGATGTTGGTGAGGATGCAGATAAAGAGGAACCCTTTTGCACTGTTGGTGGGAATGCAAACTGGTGCAGCCATTCTGGAGAACATATGGAGGGAGGTTCCTCAGAAAGTTGAAGATAGAACTACCCTAGACCCAGCAACTGTACTACTAGGTATTTATCCAAAAGATACAAAAATGTTGATTCGAAGGGGCACATGTATACGATGATTATAGGAGCACTAGCAATAATAACCAAACTATGGAAAGGGCCCAAATGTCCATCTACAGATGAATGGATAAAGAAGATGTGGTAAATATATACACACAATGGAATATTACTCAGAAATCAAAAAGAATGAATTATCATTTGCAACTACGTGGATGGAACTAGAGAGTATTATGCTAAATGAAATAAGTCAGTCAAAGAAAGACAAATACCATATGATTTCACTCCTTTGTGGAATTCAAGAACAAAACAAATGATCAAATGGGAAAAAGAAAACAAAGAGAGAGGCAAACCAAGAAACAGACTCTTAACTATAGAGAACACACTGATGGTCACCAGAGGGGAAGTGGTTAGGATGATGGGTTCAATAGGTGATAAAGATTAAGGACTAAACTGTGATGAGCACCGGGTGATGTATGGAAGTGTTGAATCACTATATTGTACACCTGAATCTAGTATTATACCGTGTGTTAAGTAACTGAAATTAAAACAAAAACTTAAAAGGAAAAAACGAAATGTTAAAACTTATAAAATTCTCTGAATCCATCTTTTCTTTATGAGAAAATTTTTATATACTGATTCAATTCCTTTATTTGTTATAAAAACCATTTAGGACTTCTCTAGCTTCATGAGTCACTTTGGTATGTTCTATTATTCTAGAAATTGGCCACTGTATTTTAAATTTTCAAATTTTTAGCATCTGAAATATTTTCATTGTAATTTATCTTTAAGTATTTTAAAACTTCTATTATGATTTCTTCTTTATCCATGAAATGTATATATAAATGCATAATTTTCTAATTTATGAAACTCTTTATTTTTGCTATATGAGAGTTCCTTTCCTCCACATCCTCACCAATACTTGTTTCCTGAGCTTTTTATTTTAGCCATTCTGACAGGTGTGAGATGATATCTCATTGTGGTTTTGATTCATATTTCCCTAATGATCAGTGATGTTGAGCGTCTTTCCATGTGTCTGTAAGCCATGTGGATGTCCCCTTTGGAAAAGTGTCTATTCATGTCTTCTGCCCATTTCTTAACTAGCTTATTTGTTTTTGGATTTGAGTTTTATAAGTTCTTTATAGATTTTGGATACTAACCCTTTATCAGATATGTCGTTTACGAATATCTTCTCCCATTCCATTGATTGTCTTTTACTTTTGTTGATTGTGTTCTTTGCTATGCAGAAGAGTTTTATTTTGATGAAGTCCCAATAGTTCATTTTTGCTTTTGTTTCTCTCGCCTCAGGATATTTATATAATTCAATTGTATTGTGATCATACAGTCTATGAGATACATATCCTTTGCTACAATTTATATGTGCTAGACCCAGAAGCAGAGCCAACAAATTTTAATGTTTCACATGTGCTTGAAAAACAGTGGACATTCTTTAAATAGCCAGATTTTATATATGTCAAATAAATCATGCTAGATCATTTAACTTTCAAGTTTTCCTTATTTAAAAATGTTTATTGAACCTATTGAAAATTGAGATTCCCCACTATGATGATAGGTTTTCAATACGGCTTTTAGAGTTCCTTTATATTTGCTTTCATTTCTAAGGCTACTTCATGGTAGGTATGCAAGGTTTTTACTTTTACACCTGAAAGATGAATTATACTTTTTATAATTTTGTAGTGGCCCCTCTATTTCCCTACTAATAGCTTTTCCTTTAAAGCATTTTTTCTTTTGGTTTAGTGTACCTACCCATATTTCTCTGTGCTTTCTAGATATATCTTTCTTCCTCTGTTGATATCCAGTTTTTCCATATCCTTATGTTTTAGGCATGTCTCATATTTAAATGAAAAATAGCTAGATTAAGAAAAATCCATTTTGTAAATCTGTGTTATCCCCTTGGTGAATTTCACCAGTTATTTTTACTATCTTAACTGATATATATGGACTTGTTTTTACCATCTCATTTTTGGTTTTGAATTTATCCTGTTTCTTTCTCTAGGCTTCTTTTCCCTTACTTGTTTTTTCCCTAGTTCTTTGTTTGTCTGCTTTCCTCTTCCTCTTTATTTTCTCTCCAGTGATCTGAGGAGTTCTACTCTATTTCTACTTTTGTGTATATTCTTGTATAGTCTACCTTTGATGTTAAATCATCATCCACTCCCAAACAATACACCTTTAGGATTTTTTTAAGTATGGTGACTTGCTCCCAGCTTACATGACATTGTTGAGTATTTTATTTCTGTCCTTTTTTTAAGCTCACACATTAGCAATTATTAGTATAGGAGAATGGTTAAAGTTACCTATATATGTATCTGTTTCATTGCTCTCCTTCCTTTCTTACCTCAGACCATCCTCCTAGGAAAAGTTTCCATTTCCAAAATACAGTACAGACTGTCCCTGATTTACAATGGTCCAGCTTACAATTTTTTTACTTCATGATAATGTGAAAATGATCTGCATTCAGTAGAAACCATACATCAAATGCTGCATTTTGATATTTTTTCCAGGACCAGCAACATGTGGTATGATAGTCTGGTGATGCTGGGCACAGCTCCCTGTCCACCAGGGAAAACCACTCTGCTTTTCACTTCCAGTACAGTCTTCAATAAATTACATGAGGGGCGCCTGGGTGGCTCGGTCAGTTAAGCGATCGACTTCGGCTCAGGTCATGATCTCGCGGTCCGTGGGTTTGAGCCCCGCGTTGGGCTCTGTGCCGACAGCTCAGAGCCTGGAGCCTGTTTCAGATTCTGTGTCTCCCTCTCTCTGTGACCCTCCCCCCGTTCATGCTCTGTCTCTCTCTGTCTCAAAAATAAATAAACGTTAAAAAAAATTTTTTTTAATAAATTACATGAAATATTCAACACTTTATTATAAAATGGCTTTTATTAGATGATTCTGCCCAACTGTAAAATAATGTAAGTGTTCCGAGAACCTTTAAGGCAGGCAAGACTAAACTATGAAATTCAGTAAGTTGGGAACGAGTTATTGGGATGTAACCCCATCATAAATTGAGAAAGATCAGTACATCCTTTACATGTCCTTTTCATGTGAATATGGTGGTTATAAACTCTTTTGGGTTTTTTTTTCCTGAAAATGTCTGTTTCAAACTCTTTCTTGAAAGAGAATGTTCCTTAGTACAAAACATTAATGTGACTTTGAACATGTCATTCTGCTACCTTCTCTTTCCAATGCTGCTGTTGAGAAGTTCACTAAAATAAAATTCTTTCCTTGGTAGGTGATTTGTATTTTACTCTCTGGCTGCTCACAAGAATTTTTTTTTTTTTTGAGAGAGAGAGAGAGAATATCCCACTTGCAGTCAGCACAGAGCCCAATGCAGGGCTTGAACTCACAAGTCATGAGATCATTACCTGAGCCAAAATCCAGAGCTAACCAGCTGAGCCCCACGGTGTCCCATACAAGATGATTTTTAATGAAGTTGGTATAATCCAGTTCTAGTTCCTTGTACCTGTGTGCGGATCTCTCTCCTCTCTCATTTTGTGGCTTCTCTGTAGCCTTATCTCTCACCAGTTCTTAGGACTTATACGCTATTTTTCCAGTTATTTCCTCCACCACAATTCCGTTTATTGTTTATGGGATTGTGCATATATGTAACCTGGTCTTTCCAATTCTAGCCTCTACATGTCTTAACCTCTCTCACAGGTGATATTTCTTTTCTTTCTGCATTTTGAGAAATTTCGCAGTGTGTATCTTCCAGGTTACAGCTAACTTCTCTTCCCTTACAGGCGATTCTGTTTCAGGCTACATGCAATCTTCCAGAGCTAACTCCGGTCTATCGATCTTCGTAACTCACTGACAATTTTTATTTATGAAAGTGTATTATTGTTTTCTGGGCTTTTTTTTCAGTATGCTTGCTCATTTTGAACAATTTTCTTATGCTTGTTCACTTTTGGGATCCCATCTTTATTTCTTCACACAATTCATACAAAATCATTTTATACTCTTATTGCTAATCCTTACATGAATTCCTTCAACAGTTTATACCTTGTATGTGGTTTCTGCGGACTCCTACTCATGATGGCTGTCTTCTTGTGTTGGGTGAATTAAATAAATACACACTCAAATCAAGGATCACCAATCTGCACAGAAGCTAGGGGACTGGAGTTAACTGAGGAGTCCAAGGTGGTGTCCTGAACCCGATTTCAGGAATTCTGCCTTTCATGAGAACTCGCTCTGCAATGCTGCTCTGCTCTGCTAGCCTAAGCCTTTGTACATGTGTATTTACGTGTACAGACGGGGGCTGGGCTGGTTACTTCCCTTACTTCCTGCAAGCAGAGAAATATAAATTGTTTTATGCAGAACCTAGTTGTTTTGTAATAAGATGACTGCCACCATACATCATCGGAGGCAGAATCTCAAAAAAGTCTTTCAAAACCTCATAATATTTAGAAAAAGAAAGCCAACTAAGTGATAATGAGCTTATTTAACAAGAAAATGTTCACCCCTTGGGTAATTTTACCCCATAAAATCTTGGGTGATCTGAGTAAGAACAAACTTACTCCACATCTTCTGAAATTTCAGATAATCCAAATCAGGAAGAAGGTCAATATGAAGATAAAAATAAAATTTCTTTGTCCTTTAGTACAAATATAAAATTACTTCATCTTATTTTTATTTAAGAAACAAACTTGAAAAGTCATTTTTCTCATACTTTCTCATAAAACACTAAATTACTTTCCTGACATTGTATCAAGCATAAGATATACAGACACGTCATTATTCTCCTAAAATATATCAACAGTACCTGGCATACAGTAGTATTTGATGAGAATTTGCTGGATAAAAAGACAATATTTCGCAACTTATCCGATAATATCTGAGCATTGGATCCTAGTTAGAAAAATGAATGTTTTAATCTCACGGCTTTATTCTTAGATGAATACACAGTAATGGTTTTCTTGATTTAAATTAGCTTTAGTTCCTAACTCTGGTTTTCATAATGAATCTAAATAAAGTAGCTGATACAATTGAATACCAAAATGCTAGTGGAATTTAAAAAATGTCTAGTATTTATTTATTCTTGAGAAAGAGGGTGGAGAGGGGAGCAGCAGGAAGAGAGAATCCCAAGCAGGTTCCACACTGACAGCACAGAGCCTGACACGGGGCTTGATCTCGTGAACCATGAGATCACGACCTGAGCCGAAATCAAAAGGCTGAACCACCTAGGTACCCCTCCAGTGGAATTATTTTTAAATGTTACTCTTAGGCAATACCCCTGGTAATTCTGATTTAGTTGGACTTTCATAATTCCTAGGGAATCTGTATTTTTAAAAATAATCCAGGTGATTCAACAGCCAGATTTGCAAACCACATCCTCACCCTCTGGTATATGTGTTCAGACAAGAAGCTGCTAATATATTCTCAGTGTTTACATCACATAATGTGCAACACTGCTCCTTTAGTAAATACCTCTCACTGTAATTTTCTAGCGAGTGTGTCTCAGACTCTTGCATGTAAGAAGGGGGTGCAGATAACTGCCAAGCCTCTCTGGGAAGACGGGGGATTATAATACAATTTGAAAATAATTGATCTAACTTTTAGAAGACAGATTATAATGAAAAGCAACTAAATGACTTTGACTGTAAGGTTTGCCCAGGCACAACTTGGTCCAAATCAAGGTCCAAATCTATTATCAATAATATGCAACTTTCAGACCATTTTCACTTAACCATTCCTTTCCCACTTTCTCCATTTTAAATTGGATTATTTCATTTAAGCATTGAAGACTTTCCTAGACATAATCAGTTTTGGTCTTTGGAAGTTCAGTTTTTATAAAATTATTTCCATGAGCTTACATAAAAATCCAAGAAGCTTTCCTCTTACCATTTTAGTAAAAACAGAAAAGATAAATTCCCATGGGTGTTTTATCAGCACAATGCAAAAAAAGAAATAGTTTATATTCATATTTTCTTGTTTGTAGGATTATCACAGATATTAAATGAGCACCATTTCAGGGCTCAGGTATATACCACATGCTCTTGGAATTCATCAAATGACCTGCGCTGCAAGAACAGAATCTGACAGTGTGGTGTTTCTGAAAATCCTAAGATGAAAACATGGTACCTTAATGCCAAAGTCTAGCAACACCATGTAAGGACCAGAAAGACAAGCATTTCAGAGATAAGGCCAATCCACTGACATCAGTTTGTACAAAGCAAACACCGATTCACTCGTTCACCAAACATTTAATGCTGAATAGTCCTCAGTCACTGTTCACAGACTAGATCCCTGCCCTCGTGGAGATGTGGTTCTCCTGGAGGGAAAGAGGTACAGACAGCGAGGGGCAAAAAACAAGCAAGCAAGCAAGCAAACATAAGCCCAAATAAGCTGTCCAATATGAGCTCAAGTTCTGGTTCGGATGCCTGACAGCCATAAAATGGGAAGGCACCTTGTGCTTTTGAATCTCCGCTTCCTCTTGCACAGACAGAAATCCTAGACCCTACCACACAGGTTTGCTGTGAGGATCAAAGTAGCTCACATACATAAAGCAAGACTGTCATAGTCTTATCTGTGTTTTAAAGTCAGCGAGAGAAGAAAGTTCAAACCTCGTAAATGTGGGACACACCATCAAGGATAGCCTTTGCCTCAGTATCTTTCCTGCCCCGCGTCTTCTGTCATTTACGCTAACAGCAAACACCAGAAACTATTCAGCAAAATAGGCTAGCTCCACATGATTGCAAAGTCCTGTTAATTGCCCAGCACCAACAGCGTTTGGTCTATCAGGGAATCCACAAGTTCTTTAAGAAAATGTTGCGTCCACTGTTCTTTCTGACACAGAGGACACCTCCACGTGGGAAAACATGGGCAATGAAGTCTCTGAGTTGCAAAGTGACTCAGAAAGTCCATTTCTGGATGTGAAGGAGCTGTGGGAATACTTTAACCAAATTTATTTTTATATTTCCTTTTCTCATATGTGTATAAGAGTTACATGTGACCAAATCTATATCTAAGTACAAAGAGCTGTTTCAATAGATACAAAACAAAAACCTAAAGTATAGTTTAACTGACAGCATTTTTTGCTTGTGTTTTGAATGTATATAAAATATCAGGGCAGGGGCGCCTGGGTGGCTCAGTCGGTTAAGCGTCCGACTTCGGCTCAGGTCATGATCTCACGGTCCGTGGGTTCGAGCCCCAAGTCAGGCTGTGCTGACAGCTCGGAGCCTGGAGCCTGTTTCAGATTCTGTGTCTCCCTCTTTCTGTCTCCTCCCCCTCTCATGCTCTGTCTCTCTCTTCTCAAAAAAAAAAAATAAACGTTAAAAAAATTAAAATAAAATATCAGGGCAGGCTTCACAATTGATAGAACTTTAGATTCAATGAAATATGGTGCCTGGAACATCAAGGGAGCTTAAACAAATATTTACTGAAAGAAAGTAATGCATTCTGCAAAATGGAATACAATGTCTGGCCCTGAATGCCCTTCAAGAAAAGATGTTCTGCAGAAAACGTTGCCCTGGGCAGTAGTGGGGATTCTCACTGTGCCCAGGGATCAGCTTTGAAGTCACCACGGCAAGCCACCCTTCAACCCTTCAATGCACAATTCTTCCTCAAAGAAGTCAACATAGTAGCAACAGACCGGAGTTTTATCTGTAACAGTTTAAGTACCTAAAAGAATTTTAGGCTTTATAAATCATGTCATTTCCAATTATTGTAACTTTCCAGATGATTTTGTTGGAAATCCCCACAAAGAAAACTCTTCCGAGTTTTGTGTGAAGGTTTTGTGCTACAAACCAGAGGTACTGGAAGTTGAAAATGAAATCGGCCTTGAATAGGCATCGGTCTTCACATGGCTATCCACACTGTCACTGACTTCCGGTAACACACACTTTCAGATGAATACCACAGAAAATGCCTTTAAAAATCATGCACATCATGCATTGAAATCCTCACTTTGACACCTCACACTGGAGTGAGGTCAGTTTTTCCGATACAGCCTGCGTTACCGCACAAAAGCAACTTCATCCACATGACGGACAGAAATGAAGCCGAAAAGAAAGCTTCCTCTCTTGTGATCTCGGAAGAGCCATCATCAGTTTATGTACCGTCTGGTAAAATTAGTAAGTCCTCTACAGATTATGTATGGAGTTTTTGTATATTCACGATTTTCCTTTGGTGACAAAGATTGGCTGTGTTTTAAAACCTAGTTTCCCTGTTTATCTGCAAAAGTGATAAAAGAGAGTTTTCTACTCCTTCCTTTCTTCCTTCCTCTTTCTGTCAACTACTAAGTGTGCAATCTTTAGCAAGTCAGTTACCCTCTCTGCTGTGGTGCTTTCTTCTTTCTTATCAGGGATTATAACAGTGCATACCTCATAGGCTTGTTAAATAAGTATTAAATCAGGTAAAAGGTATGCAGCACTTAGAAGAGAGCCTAGCACTTAGAAGCCCCTCATAAATTGTTATTATTTTTATCTTTATTAATTTTATTATTACTACACATAATCATGTAAGGCCAAGGTCGAAATAAATGAATAAATAGATTCCTAAGTTAGTGAAAGAAGTGGAGTATAAAGCTTGATCTTTAAAGATGATGATTTCAATAGAAAGACGAGGCAAAGGTGAACATGTCACTGCTCATCATAACCTTCCTTCCTGCCTCGTCCCCTCACCCAGAGTACAACCCAATGTCAGGAGCATGGGACAGCAATCTTGTTTCAGTGGATCAGAGCCCACCTGTGCTCTCTCAAGTACCCACGAGAAGATGGAGAAGAAGAAATGACGAGGGTGCTCTCCAGGAGCACATGTCACCACATACCCCACCGAGCAACCTCACAGCCCTCTGCCCGCGTGAGCCACCCGCACTAAGATGTGCTGCCTGTCCAACCCACAGCGACTTACCAGCCGTGTAACTGCCTCAACATCGCTTAACATGTCTACATTTCTGCACTGTCTTTTATAAAAGGGACATTAAAAACAGCCAGGTGACCACTCTGAAGAGGAAACTATATTTGTAGGATAGCAAGAAAAGGGCCTGCTACAAGGTAGGTATTCAAAACTGTTAGTTCCCCCCAAATATATGTAAATATTTTCGATTCCTCCTCTACTGAAGCAGCACTGGCACTACACCGTAAATGATCTTGGTTAACATCATTTCTCCCCTTCGTCCTGGCTGAGTTACCCGAATCAGGTAGAGAACAGTTGCCATCATGGATGTTCTGCTCCCTGTAACACTCAGTCCTGAATGCTTGCTGCCAACAGACGTTCTGTAAGAAATGAGTCAATCAGTTCCGAGGGTTGAAGAGTCTTGAACAGCATACCAACTTGAGATGCCAAAGTTTAACTGGAATTTGGCATTTGGATGAGCACTTCTCCCTGGACTGAAAGCAGAAGATTCCTAAACAAAGAGCAATCACAAGTGGTAATTTGATCCAACTGGATCCAATGATATTTAGCATATTTTATAAAGGAGTGAGAAAAACAAGAATGGACTCAAGAAAATGTTTTCATTTTATGATTTACTCTCTAGGAGCAAAGATGAATTGCCTTATGAAGTTACTTCTTATAACACAAGGAACAAAACCGTCCAGAAAAAAAATGATGCAACGTCTTCCTAGAGGTAACATTCTGTTACAGAATAAATGTGGGCCTTTCAGTACATCTGGCAATAACTCCACAACCTACAAAGCTGACCCCCTAAAAAAACATGTTCATGATCATAATTTGTTATCAGCGGATGTTATTACTTCAAGCCAGAGGACATTTGGAAACAAAATGGGTAGTTTCCGTGGTGCAAAACAGATCTCCAAAGTGGTCAACTAGAAAAGACCCACAGTAAATCCAACAGGCTGGGGCAGATGTCCACTCCTAAATGCAGGGGAAGCAAATCCGAAGGTGATTTTTACATTTCCTTCTCCCCTGCTAGCAGCTCCCAAACTGCAAACCCTTAACCAAAGTCCAGGTCTTGCTTTATGGGTTTTCTGAAAGGTCATAACAGATACTAGGATTCTCTATGACATCTAAACCACTACATACGAATCCCTTTTTATGCATATCCATATTTAAAGAGATCCTATCAGCAAAGGAACACTTTGTATATACAACATTACATTAATACAGAATAAACAATGCTTTTACGTGAAGGAAAAACCATAGTTCTTTCAAGCTACACATGACATAACAGGAATCAAGATACATTATGGGTGCATTTCCATTGTGTATATTTTTATTTTAAAACTTATGCACTCAAGTATCTTGTTCCTAGTTCATTTGTATCTTGGTATATTTCCTCTTATCTTTAATGTTCTGCAATTTCAACATGGTATGTTGAAATGGGTTTAGTTTTGTGCATTGCCCTAACATTGTTGTACTTCAATTCATCATTTCTGGAAAATTATCACCCCTTATCTATTCAAATGTTGCCTCTCCGTTGTTGTCTGTATTCTCTCCTTCTGAGCCTCCTCCCTTCTCGCTCCATAACTCACCAATGTTTATATTTATCATTTAGTTCTGTCTCTGGACCCTGGGTATTATCATCAATTATGCTATGAATAATCTGTATGTTAACCCTTCCAGTGAGTTTTTTATTTCAAAACTATATTTTTTATGTATAGACTTTCTATTTGTTTTTAAAAAAATAAGTCTTGGGGCGCCTGGGTGGCTCAGTCGGTTAAGCGTCCGACTTCGGCTCAGGTCACAATCTCGCGGTATGTGAGTTTGAGCCCCGCGTCGGGCTCTGTGCTGACTGCTCAGAGCCTGGAGCCTGTTTCAGATTCTGTGTCTCCCTCTCTCTCTGACCCTCCCCCATTCATGCTCTGTCTCTCTCTGTCTCAAAAATAAACGTTAAAAAAAATTTTTTTTTAAATAAGTCTTTTATTTTCTTAGGGTATGATTTCTTCTTATATGCTGTCAACATTTTATACCCACCCATTTTCCATCTCTTTCATGTTGTTGTATTATGTCAAGTCTTTAAGTTTAAACACTGCTGTCATGCCTTATGCTGACTCTGCCTCATGGACTGTATCATCTGGTCACGCTCAGTCTTGGTTGATTGTTTCCCTGGGTGTTTGGTCATGTATTTCAGGGAGCATTTTCTCAGCGGGCTTGCTGTTTTCTTGAAAGTCCTTGACACTCTAGGTGGTTGGTTCCAGCTTTCAGGATGGTTTTGGGTTTTACTCTTTGAGGAGCCCCAGGGCTATTTTTCTACTTGAAGATTTCTAGGTCAGCAGGTGGTGTGCAAAACAAAAACAAAAACAAAAACTCACATGACATGCAGGCTAAAAGAACACAATTCTTAGGGGAAGATTTCTTTGCCTCTCACTAATAACGTTTCTTGTTCTCACTCTGTGCTGGTGGCATTTTTCCAGCCTAACCGTTCATTACAGTAACGGTCCTGGGTTTATGCAGGAGGCAGGCATGTCTCAGTCCCAGCTCTGCGCCTTATCTGGGACCAAGGCCTTCACTTCATCTCTGTCCATGCAGACGTCAAACTCCACCTTCTGTGTTCACACAGAATCCCTGGGGCAGCCACGACATCCGTTCATACACAGGCTACCCTCTGACTTTCAACTTCTCTGCTTCAGGTACATGGTAATAATCCTTTCTCGTTGACTGATTGGCTGATTGCAAAATTACTGTTTTAAAATCATGTCAAATATTTTATCCAGTGTTACTAAGTGTTTGTAATCATGAGTTTTTTAGATGATCTCAGTCTACTGCATTGCTTTAGTGTATGAATACTTTACTGTTTAATTATTCACAATCATTTAACCAATTAGTCCTTCCAAAGCAGAAGTTTAGTGGAACTGTATTTCAGATCCTGAGTAGTTAGAAACCCTTCACATTATTTTTTACGTCCAGGATTCTTCCCCACGTTTAGAAGTAATGGACTAGAGAGACATACTTTTAAATTCTAAATAAAATAACTCTCTGAAATACCTCCTGGGATCCTGGAAGGACATGGACCATTTCCTCCTAATCACCATTACAAACTGATCAAATTACAGTATATTAATTGATTTGTGAGAAAACTTGGGGGAAAAAAAAGAGAAACAATCTTTTTTTTTTTTCTAAACACCATTTGAATGTTACCACTTATACTATTAAGTCCTGAAAATCTGTAACTGCTCTCAAACAAGATGATTTGCCATAATCCTCAGAAATAGAAGCCTCATGATATAAATAATGTAACATAAAAATCTTTCTACATATACAAACTATGAAACAGAATATTTAGGAAAAGTCATAGAATTTATCCCACAGAAATGACAACTTGCAATGATTTGTGATCTTATAAAGGAAAAATCTCAATGATTTGAGAAAATGGTGAGGCCCAATCCACAGTGCCTCTTTCACAAATAGTAAGCCTCCCACTCTAGGAAAAGACATGAAATTGTTTAAATCAAAGTCAAAAGTGTAAGGATGGGCTTATTTCTAATCTCCACCAGAAGGAAGCAGTCTTCTAAGCTTGATCTCATACATCATAGGTGGGAAATGCTGTTGTTGATTAGTTTAAATTTTTACTTACTAGATTATTCCACTGGAAAAACAGAGTAAGCAGTGATGAAAACTATAATTATATATAACATAAAGAATCTTGGGAAATAATAGATTTAGACAAACGGCAAGTCTTACTCCAGAATATGGTTCACTCTTAAATTCATCATACTATCTTCAACATGATACAGGGGATGTTCATTACCAATTGAAGCAATTAAAATATGTGTCATCTGTCTACTGCCCTGGTCTATGCATTTAGTCGTCTGAGATTCCTGAACTAAGAGAGAAAAATACTTACTCTCTAGATAGTAGGTGATGTTAAGAAGTAGACAAATCAGTAAGGCAGGGGGATCACATTTGCATAAAGCATTGGAAAAAGTTTACACGACAACTTGGAACCAATGTCTCTCACCACTAATTTACAACCACAAGTTTTTAAAATCAAATTATTTTTCTCACAGACATAGTAACAAGGGACTATTGAATGATCAGTTGCAAAAATTTAAATTTTGCCTATAGGACAGTCTAATTTTTAAAAAGCAATGTAGCTTTCTAAAGTTGTTTAAGTTAGCTTCAGACAACATTACTAAATATATAACCCTCAGGCTTAGTAGATCTCAAGTCTAAGCCAATTAAAAAAAAAAAATCACTTACGTTTTAAACATATACCCTGAAAGCAAATTTGAAAATAGCTGTATTCAGAATATCCAGGATCGATTTGTTTTTCCTGGTTGTTTTTCTTGGCATAGATCCCCATGCTCCTCATAGTGTGGTCCATGGACCAGGAGCCTCAACACATCTCAGAGATCGCTGTTAATGCAGAATATCGGGCTGCACGTAGGCCCTATTGGAGTTACAGTCTGCATTTGAACAAGATTCCCAGGAAATCCGTATGTCCATTAAAGCATGAGAGACACTGTGCTATAAGACACAGAAGTGTTTTCTAATTTAAAGTCAAGGACAAGACTTCTTTTGGGGACGATGAAAATGTTCCTGGTGTTTCTTCACAGCTCTGCAGATGCATTAACCACTGACCTGTACAATGTAAACGAGTGAATTCCATGGTATGTGAAATAGATCTTAATTTTTGGAGAAGGAAAAAAGATAACAGTAAATGCTTTCAAATTGTCCAGCACATAGACGAACGGTACCAGTTCCAACTTATTTCTTTTATCTTGGGAAAAATGAGATGCACCGTTTCCGGGGGCTCACCTCTCCTGAGAAAGGGAAGGGCACCAGGCCTGGGCTCTGGGCGGACCTGAGCAAGACTGAAAGCACACGGGTCCATAACAGGGGTTTGCCGGGAGCCTGCCCCCACGACCCCACCCCCGACTCCACCCCCACGACCCACCCCCACCCCCAGCACACACAGCTCTCCCGGAACGGCTCTCGGCTGGGAACCCGGGAACCCGGGAACCGCGTGCGGAAAGAAAGTGACGCTTCAGGAAGCCACACTAACCAGAAGGAGCCAAGCGACAGGAGCAGAAACGCTATCTGGGCCGCACAAGTGCGCTCGGGGTGGCTGGGGAGGGAGGGAGGGCTTGGCCCTCATTCCACTCCCCTCCCCCCAGAAAAACCTCCAGTTTCTTAAGTAAAATCCCCTCGTTACTCAGAGCTGGCTGCAGACGACCTCGACCCCCTCGCCGGGACCGCGACCGCAGACGAGTCTCCCGCCCCGCACGTCCGCGCCCCTGCGCGCCCTCCGTGGGAGCCGGGTGCCAAGGGGTCGGGGAGAGCCCGCGGGTCGGTGCCCTAGAGTCGGGCGCTGGACGACCCGGGGAAAGGAGGGGCAGGGCCGGGCGGGTCCACTCCTGCAGGGATACCTTCCAACTTGTGCTCGCCCGGCAGCCTGCTGACCGAGCTGGCCGCGAGCAGGGCAGGGGCGGGCGGGGACCCCGCAGATCCCAAGAGTTCCGGCATCGCCCCGCGGACCGAGTCTAGCGGCCGCGAATCTACCCGGGTCCCCCGTCCAGACCGTGACCCGCCCGACAGGGCGCCCCGGGGTCGCGCTCCTCCCCCAGTCCCGCCGACATGCCCACGAGCGCTCACCGGGGACACACAGCGACGCGCCCTCCCCCCGCCCGCCCCTGGCGACCCCTGCCCGTACTCACACGACGGGTGGTAGCTCCCCCTTGCCCCCCCCCCGCACTCACTCGCAGCGGTGGTCTCCCCCCCACCCTCCTCCCGCACTCACTCGCATTGGTGGTAGCTCCCCTCGATGCCCCCCGCACCCCTGCCCCCGCACTCACCCGCAGCGGTCGTAGGCCCCCCGCACCCGCAACCCCCCCCCCCGACAGCCCCCAGCACTCACCCGCAGCGGTGGTAACCCCCCGCACCCCCACACCGCACTCAAAGGAGGGGTGGTAGCCCCCCCGCACCCCTACACCCCCCGCACTCACAGGAGGGGTGGTAGCTCCCCCGCACCCCTACATCCCCCGCACTCACAGGAGGGGTGGTAGCCCCCCCGCACCCCTACACCCCCCGCACTCACAGGAGGGGTGGTAGCCCCCCCCCCGCACCCCTACATCCCTCGCACTCACAGGAGAGGCGGTAGCCACCCCCCGCACCCCTCCCCCCAGCACTCACCCGCAGCGGTGGTAACCCGGCTCCGGCCGCGGGGGCTGAGCCCCGCCGCCGTCCCCCGGCCCCGCGTCCAGCAGCAGGTAGTCCCGGCTCTCCTGGCGCCGTGCACCGACCCCAGCCGCCCTCCGGGGTGACCCGGCCCTCCGGGGCGCGAACGCGGGGCTCCGGTTCATGGCCGGCCCGGGACCCGCTGGCTGGGGCGCCGCGGGGACCAAGTGCAGGGGGGGCGTGCGGGCTGCGCGGCTCCGAGCTCCGCCAGCGGCTCCAGGCCGGCCTGGGGGCGAGTCAGCACTGGGGGCGCAGCGGGGGCCCCGCCCGGAGCGCGGCCGGAGAGGGGGCCCCGCGGGGGGGGTGGGGGGGGCGGAGCGAGCAGAGGCGGGCGCGGGGCCCGACCCACGAGTTACCATGCCGACCGGACGCCCGCCCCCCCCCCCGCCCTGCGCCCTGCGCCGGCGTCCCCCGGGCCGCCCCCTCCTTTAAAGGGATCGAACGCGGCTCTTGGAGAGGGTTGGGGCGGGACAGCCGCGTGCTCCTGCCGCCTGCTTTCCTTCATTCGTTCCTCCCTCCCTCCTTCATTCCCTCCTTCTTCCCTCCTTCATTCGTTCCTCTCTCCCTCCTTCCCTTCCCTTCCTTCCGTCTTTTCTTTCCCCCTTCCTTATTTCTTTGACTTTTTCTTTCTTTCCTTCTCTTTTTTTTTCTTTCCTTCCTTCCTTCCTTTCTCTCTCTTTCTCCCCCCTAAAAGTCCGCTTATTTAGAAATCATACATATTGACAACTTTCTAGAAGTTCCTTTAGGTAAGTTTCTTGTAGAACCAAAGGAACTTTTTTTTTTTTTTTAAAGGACAAGACCCTCTCCTTTCTCCAGATTGTCTTCATTTTCTTAGGGCATTTTCTCTCCCATTCCCAACCCCTGGAGTTACTGCAACGCTTTACTTTAAAATGAACAACGCTCCATGTTCCCAACACCAGATGTGCACAGTTCCTGAGCAAACCAACAAAAATAGGCAGGCATTTTCTGATGATACGATAAAGAGGACAACAAGCTGCTTACTTCAGAGAAAACCTTTCCTTCCATCACTGCAAATGCTGAAATTATTTCTCTGCCAGATGTTCCCCACATTTCTAAACTGTTTTTAATGTTAAGACTGAGTTTTAAATTCTGATTTAATCTTCACAGATGAGAGAAAGCTTCTCAGTAAGGATGAATCCCTATCTGTAGTAGTTCAAGCAGTAGTCAATTAGGAATCTATCGACTCATTCATTCAATGAGTATTTAATCAATGCCAGCTGTGTGTCAAGCACCATTTTAGGATTCAGAGGTAAATTTGCCTGATAAGGGCCCTATCTGCCTTCAAAGAGCTTTCATGGAAGAAAAGGACACAGAGTAAACAGGCAAATGAAAAGTACCAGACAAAGCCTCCGTGAAAATAAGACAGGTTGATGTGATACTAACTGGGACTATTTCAGGTTAGATGGTTAAAAGACACCTCTTTGAGGAGGTGCCAGTTAGGTGAAGAGACGTGGCGAGGAGCCGGACGTGAAAAGATCAGAAGCCCATTACAATTGGATTGAAGACAGCCAGACTGTCTGAAATTCCAGAGGAAAGGTACCTTCACTTCCCACGAACAGGTAAGCAATGCAGTGGATATTGGAAGCGTGAGCAAAAGCAATCAGCTTGATCGAAGGGGAAAGATAACAAATTCAGAATATCTGACTCTGCCAGCACACTAGGAACTAAAGCTCAGAGAGGCTGGGAAGCAGTGTCTCTCGAGGCCTCAGCCTGTGTTTGGCACAGGTATGTGGGATGGATGGATGGACGGACAAAGTGTAGACCAAGAAAATAAGAAAACATTCTTGACCACTAAAAGCACCTTTACCCAGGAAAACTAACCTCTGTCATTCTGAAGTGTATTGTTCCTGATTTAAGAATCTCTTTTTGATCTCTCAACATCTGGAGCCATGATTTAAAATTTTTATTGTTTTCTGGTGATTATACATAGCAATAAGACACTCTGCTTGAAATGCGTTTGTTTATGGTGAATACTATCTGTAAGAATTCAACAGCTTTGATACTTGAATGAATTAGTTAATAAATGTTTAATTTAAATAGCACCAAGGTAGTCTGCTTAGAAACATCAAGGGTGGGAAACAATTTAGTGGGGGAAGTAATATTCCCATGTTTTCAACCTGACTCAAAGTCTGTGAGACAAAACAAAGTTGGAGAAGACCGATGTCGTTAGTTGAAGTACCAGTCTTTAACTTAAAAAAAAAAATTGGGACAGAATTACTCTGCTGTTACAGTTAGTTGAGCTGTTTGTGCCTTTTCTCATCACACTGTTTTTCATTCTCAGGTACCAACCTTCACACTGAAAAAATTATTACCCTAAACTTACAATGTGACATCAGTTTATTGTTTTGCAACACAGACATGCTTTTCCCTATTATTTGACAAACACTGACTACTGGACCAGTAAATCCCCATCTTCACAGGTGGAGAAAGGCAGTGCACACAGGATTGGGAGGTTCTGAAGGGCTTCACGAGGGACTAGGAAGAAGTTAACATTAGTAGTCTGATAGCATGGGTTTTTATTTTAACCAATCCCCTAACTGAAAGTTTGTGATTGCAGAGAAGACGTTTGATCTCCTTCTGCTTCATTTATTTATCAGCAAATGGATATATAATTACTGCGGGCTCATCTATCTCTTTCTGTGTGTATGGTTATCTATGAAGTTTTGTCTCTTCAATTACATTAAAAAACATGGTGGAACAAGAAGACAAGACAACTTCTCAGCTAATTAACATGTTTTAATCAAGTGCAGCAGTGTTGAGTAGATCTATACCAGTGAAGAAAATTGGGTGAATGATAAACGATAGTTCTCAAAGTGAAAACCTGTCGGATGAGTGAAGAATTTAGGATTCTCACAGAGTTAAAAAGTATCATGTAATTTCGTGTGTTTATGTAGTATGTTGATGGTACGGAGATAAAACAGAACATTCAGTTGAAACTCCAAGATACGGGGATGAAGGTGGGCTTTGTACCTCTATAGGGGCAGGAGGGATGCATTAAGAAAGGACTGTCAACTCATTGCATACATCTGCACTGTTTGATTATTGATTAACTTTTTAAAATCTGGCATAATTATTATAACAGTATTTTGACAAGTCACTGGAGGCAAAATGAATAAGAAAAGGGTTGCCCTCTAGAGGGTCACAGGCTAAGAGCCCAAAGGGAAAGAAAACAGAATTGCCTCTGGCATCAGGGACAAAAGGCTGAGAAAACATTATGAGATGCTTAATGACTTGAGAAGAAGCTAGGAAGGGGTCACATGGAAGACTTGGGGCGGCTGCAGATTATGAGGTGCTGGGGCTGAGAGGAAGCCCCTGACACAGAGCTTTGCTGGGAAATGCAGTTTGGGGTTAGCTGGCCAACTGCTACAAGTAATGGCTGAGTCAGCAATTCATCTGGATAATTTAAGGTATGCAGACCCTGAGTTCTGACTCCTAACTTATGTAGAATCCACAGAGGGAAAAACAAAAACACCCTACAAACTTCAAAACGCCTGATCTTCTATCAGTGAAGGCCTTGTGTAAATTAACGTTTGAGTGAAATAATTACAGGTGCTACATCTCTGAACCTCTGTATCTTAATTTTTAAAGTAACGGATTATAATAACTACATTTAATATCTCTGCTACAGGGGTGCCTGGGTGGTTGAGTGTCCGACTTTGGCTCAGGTCATGATCTCGCGGTCTGTGAGTTCGAGCCCCGCATGGGGCTCTGTGCTGACAGCTCAGAGCCTGGAGCCTGCTTCGGATTCTGTGTCTCCCTCGCTCTCTGCCCCTCCCCCACTCATGCCATGTCTCTCTCTGTAGCTCAAAAATAAACATTTAAAAAAATTAATATCCCTGCTACAGCTAAAACTTTATTAATGTTAGGAACATATGAAATATTAGTAACCTGTTTTTTGGTTTTTTTTTTTGCTTTAATTTGAGCTTAACATAGATGTCCAGAATCCTAACATTACTATATAGGCATTTTTTTATGTTTATTTTTGAAAGAGAAAGAGAGAGAGAGGGAAGGGCAGAGAGAGAGAGCGACAGAGTATACCAAGCAGGCTCCACACTGACAGCAGCAAGCCCAGTGTGGGGCTTGAACTCACAAACCATGAGATCATGACCTGAGCCGAAGTCAGAGGCTTAACCGACTGAGCCACTCAGGTGCCCCATATGGTATTTTTTTTAAATAAAGGATGAAGTTTTTTTCTTTAGTGTTTACTTATTTTTAAAGCAAAAGAGAGAGCGTACAGGAGGTGGCAGAGGACAGAGACAGAGGGAGAGAGAGAGAATCCCAAGCAGGCTCTGCACTGTCAGCACAGAGCCTGATTCTGAGCTTGATCCCATGACTGTAGATCATGACATGAGCCAAGATTAGGAGTCGGACGCCTAACCAACTGAGTCAGCCAGGTGCCCCCAATGGGTATTTTGTAAGCACTTGTGATTACCATGGTTTCACTTAGAACAAGTCATGTTGGACTAAATTAACTTTTCTTTGGTAGAATTTTTGGAATGCTTTCAGTAAACTATTGAACAAGGACATCGTGTAATATATTTGGCACCAAAATTTAAAAATATGAGCCAGGTAACAGAGGAGTGGTTCATAGTCAGGAGACTGTTGAGAAGACTGCTGATTTATGGGTCAGTGTCACCCAGGTTCTGTAAATAAAGATGTATTAAGAACGTATGGAGCTCCTTTACAGGTAGTTATTTTCCTATCACTGGAAGTATTCAAATACAGCCTGGACCTCAATTTTCTACATATGCTAAGTGTATGCCAAAGTTAATGAATGCCAACTGGGGTAAGTTAAAGAAACACTAAAAAAAAAAACCCACTAAAATCCTTTAAGAAAAAGTACAAAATTTAAAAATAATTTTCATGGATCCAAAATTCACAGGTGATAAAATTCTAATATCTACTCCTAATGTATGTTTAAAATAAAAAACTTTGTACACTAAGAGTAACAGACACATCATTACCATGGTGAAGAATACCTATTTCAGATAAAACCAACAGGAAGATATACTAGAGATGCTCCCATCAACATAAGGAATAAGATAAAGATCTGACTGTACATTACTGTTACTCATTAACTAGGAACTTCTACAATATGATAAATATAATGTGATAAATAAATAAGATAAAAGGTTTTAAGACGAATATAAACCTATTAGTTGACAGATGATGTAATTGTCTGTTAAAAAAATTAAGATTTTTAACTGAAAACTATTAAAACTGAGAAATAAGAGATGTGTTTGGAACAATGTTAGAGAATAAAGGAAAACGGAAAATTCAGTGGTTTTCCTAATGCTAGCAATAGCCAGTCAAAACATAGTAAAGGCTACAAAATATAAAATAAATAGAAATAAATTTAACCAAGAATTACAAAACCCATGTAAAGAAAATTGTAAAGCTTTAAAAAAAACGAGTCAAAGTGTACATAAATTATACATTTTACTGATACTTGGATGAGACTGGAATTAAGTTTGTAGATGACTTTAGGATGTAGTATTTTCAGTATTTCCCCTCTGTGGATGGGTTTTCTCTCATTTATTTTTTCTAAGAATAAATGTGACAAAAGCAAGTAAATTCATTTTTAAAAAGCAATGAAAGGAACTTGCTGTATAAAACATTAAATGATTTAGTAAAGCCACAATAAATAGCTTGGTATTCACAAAATAGAAACATTAAAAGACTAGAATAGAAAGTTCAGTCAAAGACTTCAGGATACAAAAGATTTTATAGTATGATGTAGAACCTATCTTAACGCACTGGGGGAAATGAATCCATATTGAATTAAGGAAATTTCTGTCTCCATCTCTGCCGTAAAAGAAATGGGATCCAGGGGTGCCTGGGAGACTCACTTGTTGAGCGTCCAAGTCTTGATCTCGGGTCAGGTCATGATCTCGCAGTTGATGATTTCAAGCCCCACGTCAGACTCTGTGCTAACAGCGCAGAGCCTGCTTGGGATTCTCTCTCCCCGCCCCCCTCTCTCTGCTCCTCCCCTGCTCGTGCTTGCTCTCTAAGTAAATAAATAGAATTAAAAAAAAGAATATAAATAATGGGATGCATTAAATTTTAAAAACCGTAAAACCTCTAGATTCAGGTGAACTTCTTTTTTAATGTTTAATCTTCAGGTGGAGAATGCCATTCTAAGGATTCACCAAAAGAACTAATAAAAGCAAAGATTTACATCTGAGTGTATTAAATGTAATATATATAATGAGAATTGTGCTAAGGCCACCCACCCAAACCACTGTGTCCCTGGAGGGCATGCAAAGAGGACGGGGTTGAAAGTCCCAGCATTACTGTGGCTCATGGGTCCTTTGACAGAACTCACCTCTCAAAATTCAGAAAATGTCGGGGCGCCTGGGTGGCGCAGTCGGTTAAGCGTCCGACTTCAGCCAGGTCACGATCTCGCGGTCCGTGAGTTCGAGCCCCGCGTCAGGCTCTGGGCTGATGGCTCGGAGCCTGGAGCCTGTTTCCGATTCTGTGCCTCCCTCTCTCTCTGCCCCTCCCCAGTTCATGCTCTGTCTCTCTCTGTCCCAAAAATAAATAAAAAACGTTGAAAAAAAAAAATTAAAAAAAAAAATTCAGAAAATGTCTTCTCATTTGATTCCGATCAGCTTCACGGGCCAGTAATCACACACACGTTTTTGGGGGCTGCGTTTCTTATTTCGGCCACATTTCATTCCATTCTCTCCTGCCCCCTTCCTTCCTCGCTCTCCTCCCAAGGGCAGAGCCCTGCAGTCCTCAGGCTTCGGTTGGGGAGCCCCTCACCCCTCACTCCTGCCCCCCCTAAATCCATCAGGGATGTACACACCTAGGATTTGACCCGTGATTGTATACGACAGTTATACATGTCTGTGGGTTCAGTAATGTCACAACGTCATGGTTCCCTGTTTGGGAATGAGAAGCAGCAGCCTCTTTACTGCCGAGGAATCTCTAAACCTGAGGACTGTGGGCTCTCGTTACATCTGCAGACTTTGTGATACTCTTCACAGCTCAGCCTCTTCCCTTGTGGAGCTGGGACACAGCCAATGGCAGCCAGCACTTGCTAGGGACGTTTGTATTTCTAAGCCCTCCTTAGAGTGAACACCTCGTCTTTAACAAAATTATGTGTTATGTATACTGATACAATTTCACATACCATTGGTGGGACATTGTCAAAAATCACAAGTAGATTTTTTTTGAGAAGTAGGGAAGTTTATTGTGACAGGATTTGGTTTTGCTGTGATAGGTATGGTTTGATTTCTTATCTCTTTTAAAGTTTTAATTTTTAAATAATTTCAAATAAAAAGTTATAGAAAAGTTTCTAAAAAGTGGAAAGAACTCACATTTATCTTTTACCTATATTCACCAATTATTACATTTTTATTTATATTCCAGATTTGGTACATCATCATCGCTCTACAATCCCATTAAATTTTTTCTCATCCACTGGATAGGAAATTGAAGATTTCATACCCCTATACCCCAAAATATCTCAATGTGAATTTCCTAAGAACAAGGATATTCAGATACAGCTGTCATGACCAGAAATTTTAATATTATATCATTCCCTTGTCAATCTTCTGATCTTAATCTGATTTTGCAAATTATTCTGAGAATGTCCTTTTTGGCAGTTTTGTTTGGTCCAGGATCCAGGGCAGGCACACACACTGCATTTATGTGTCATGTCTGTTTAGTCTCCTTTGATCTGGGACAGTTTCTCAGCTTGTCTTCTCCATGGCATTGGCATTTCGAAGGCATAGGTCATTTATTTCTGTGGAATGTCCCTCAGTTTGGGTTTGTCTGACATTTCTTCATCATTAGATTGAAGTACTACTTATCGGCTAGGAATACCACACACACACACACACACACACACACACACACACACACACACGGTGCCTCAGTATACTTGGATAAAATTTGGGAGATCATGTGTTCAAATACCTTTTTCTGAGCCATCCTCCCCTCTCCTTCCTTGACTCCAGATGCAGGTGAGTTATTCTACTCAATATCGTCCCAGCGATTCCTAAAGCTCTGCTTATTTTCTTTCAGTCTTGTTTCTTCTTCTTCAGATTAGATATTCTCTATTCTTTTCCTCCGTCATCTGAATTCCTCTGTGAAAGCCATGCAGCGACTCTCAAATTTCAGACGCTGTATCACCCCCAGCGCAAGTACCAACATCTCCCCTCACTCCGTGTGGAGCCGGAGCGGCCCCTTTGAATCCCTGGCTTGCTCACCCCAACATCTGGACCATTACTGCTAATAAGTAATGGTTTACATGTTAATTAATTTTGGATTGTATCCTGGGAAAACTCTGGAATATTATGTTTTGCAGACTACAAAAGTCTGATATTTTTTGCCTTGAAAGCAATGTATTTGACTGAAATTAAATTGCAGGCTGTTTCTCCTGTTTGGCAGTTCAAATCTCAGTTCGGTTCTTCCACATTTACTTAACCCTTTGTGTCTGGTCCTTATGTGCAGAGCACAGGGTCAGCAAAGACTTGGTCAGAGTTTACTCACAGAACTTGGGAATCACCCCACCCTGGCTCCCCGTTCAGGAATCTCCCTCCACTTCCCAGCTGCTGAAACTGCCCTGAATCCTGGGCTCTGTTGCACAGGCTGTGAGCACTCTAGATGCCGGGGTTTACCCACCGTCCTTGGTGGCTGCTTGGCCTGTCTTCAAATAAAAGCTATAAAAGGGAAAAACTTACTCCATGTGGGCCCCTTCTTCCAAGTTTTCTCTCAAGAAATCCTGACTAAATTATTCATTCACCCTCAGTGCCTTGTGTGTTTTTTGTATCTTGTCCAGAGTTAATAGTTGTTACAGAACGAAAAAAAATTTTTTTTAATGTTTATTTTTGAGACAGAGACAGAGACAGAGACAGAGACAGAGACAGAGACAGTGCGCGAGCAGGAGAGGGGCAGAGAGAGAGAGAGGGAGACACAAAATCCGAAGCAGGCTTCCGGCTCCGAACTGTCAGTGCAGAGCCCAACGAGGGGCTGCCCCTCGAACTCACAAACCACAAGATCATGACCTGAACCAAAGTCAGACGTGCAACCAACTGAGCCACCCAGACGCCCTGAGGCTTACAGAAATTTAATTTGTGATATAGAAGTAGGCACACATCGTAGTTGAACTGCTAAAAACCAAAGACAGATGGTCCTGAAGGAAGCCAGTGGAAAATAACCCGTTATTCATAGGGAAACAGCAGTTCAATTAACCCATGATTCCTCCCTCGAGGGCCAGAAGACAGTGGTGCCGCTTTTTAAAATCTTATCAAATCTGGATTTTGAGTCATAGTTGGATTGCGTGGGCACAGGGAAAGTTAACCCTTCTTAGCATGTGTATGATTTGATCTTTGTATCTGTGTATCTGCTCTGTTTTAGAGTTTGTGCTGTCGTAAGGGGAGACAGACGGATTCACTCCTCTCTTCCTCCACATGGCTATCCACTCACCCCAGCAGCATTTGTTAAAAACTTCGCCCCTGTCCCAGGGATTTTAGATACGACCTCTCTTAGCTTTCCCCTTCTCTATTTCCCTAGCTATTCCTGTATGCTTATTTTTCCACATGAACTTTGGTATCGATTTTTCTAACTCCAAAAAAAAAAAAAATCCAAACAAACAAACAAAAAATAACACTTTCTGGCATTTCTATTGAGTTCACATTAAACTTATAAATTAATTCAAACAAACCTGATGTATTTGTGATTCAGAGTTATCATATCCAAATACAAGGGATGTCTTTTTTATTTGCTCAGGTCTACTTATGTTTTGCAGAATTGTTCTAAAGTTACTTTCTTTCTTGTGAAGAACATTCCTAGGTTTAAAAATTTCTATCCCCCTATTTTAGATATGGTTAATGTTCCATTATATTATCTAAACAGTTATTTTGTCGACAAGAAATCCATTAATTTCTGTGTTCATTTTACATCTGGATACCTTCCTGAACTCGTTTATTGTTTTAGTTTATCACACATGATTTAGAATTTTCTAACCATACCATTATATCATTTGAACTAGAGATAGCTTTTCTATTTTTTTTTTTCAAATTCCTATGACTCTAGCTATTTCCTGTTGCCTAATCCCATTGGTTAATGAGACCAGTGCACTTTAAAATAGTAGACTAAATATATGCAGGTATTTAACTACATACAAGTGGAGGAGGGAACACCTGGGTGGCTCAGTCGGTTAAGTGGTTAAGCATCTGACTTCGGCTCAGGTCATGATATCACAGTTCAGAGGTTCAAGCCCCACGTCAGGCTCTGTGCTGACAGCTCAGAGCCTAAAGCCTGTTTCAGATTCTGTCTCTCTTTCTCTCTGCCCCTCCCCCATGCTCTCTGTCTCTCTCTCTCTCTCTCTGTCTCTCAAAAATAAACATTAAAAAAAAAACAAGTGTGTTAAAAAAAAAACAAGCATGTGAAGTGTGTGTGTGTGTGTGTGTGTGTGTAAGAAAATATCCATCAATTCCTGTTTTCTGGAAGTTTTCATTTTTTTTAAAAAAAGGCTTTCTAAGCAACTATGGAGATAATTATATGATTTTTCTTCTTAGATTTATTAATATGGTCCATTATATGAATGGATATCTTACTATTGGACCATTTTGCAGTACCAGAATAAATCCCAATTGATCATTATATATTACTTCCTAAATATGGTGTATGATTTTGCTCTCTAGTATTTTATTTAGGATTTGCACCAATGTTCACAAGAGATACTGATCTATGACATTCTTTTTGTGCTCTTAAAGTAGATGTTTTGAAAAGCATTTAGCATCAACAAAGGGAATGTTGTGAGATATTTTTGGTGCTAAAAGAAATGTTACTTTATACAAAGCAGATATTGGTTAACAAATAAATTAGGTGTCTGGTGATTAGGAAGTTATATTTCAAACATTTTGTACCCTAACAAGTTAGTTTATAAAGACTACAGATACTTATGAATAAGTTCTTTACTGTGTTTTAGTAACATTTTAGGAAATTGGTTGAGGGTTTGGCATTAACATGAATGCATTAGAGGGTTTTTTCCACATAATAATACATAGGGTCCTTATTAGTGTTTTTGCATAAATGTCATTTTTCCATGGACATATTACTGATGTAACTTCTCATATAACAATCCTCAATAATAAGACCTCAAAAAGCATAAAACAAAAAGTAATAGATCTACAAACAGAAATCCACCATCTCAGAGATTTTAACATGTCTCTTTTCATATGTGATACGGGAAATCGTTTTTACTGAAAGATATAAAAGATATGAATAGATTGGCAAACTTGACCTAGTAATCAAACATAACAACACATTACAGATGGACAAGCAAACTGAGCCAGACTGTCGGTAGCCTGTTTGTGAATGAAATGTGATGTAAGAATAGCGTTCACATTTTAAAAGAGTTGTGAAAAAATGAAATTAAGGACAAATGTGTGACAAAGACCAGATGTGGTCCACAAAGTCTAGACTATGTGTTATTTGGTTATTCATAAAAAAGTTTGTGCTAGACAAGCTACAGAGGACACTCCTTATAAATACACCTGTAATATTAAAATAGCAAAGAGAAACTCATAATGAAAATTAGAGGGGTGCCTGGCTGGCTCAGTTGGTTGCACATCTGACCCTTGATTTTGACTCAGGTCATGATCTCACAGTTTGTGAGTTCAAGCCCCGTGTGGGGCTCTGCACTGACAGCATGGATCCTGCTTGGGAGTCTCTCTCCCTCTCTCTGCCGTTCCCCCCACCTCAAAAATAAATTTAAAAATGGAAATTACAATAGGGTTTTTAATAAACGATAAAAATGCTGCTGTATCTACTTGTAATATGTTCACCAAACCCAGTTTCATTTTCCTCTTTCTGCGCGCGTAAGAAAACATTTGTGAGTTATGTTGGAGCCACGTAACTAGCTATGAGGAGGTTATGCCTGTGTGAAAGCTGAAAAAATTCCTAGAAAAGGGCATCTTATCAAAACTAACACAAGAAGAAATAGGAACTCTTACAGTCCTATATTACAAAAAATTGAATCAGCATTTAAAACTGTCTCATAAAGAAAATGGTGCCAAATGACTCCACTGGAAAATTCTACCAAGCATATTGAGAAGCAATGAATCTAGTCTTAAACTAACTCATTCACATAAAGTAAAAGAGGGTACGTTTTCCAATTATGTTTACAGGACCAACCTAGTCTTAATATCAGAACAACCTGGATAATGTAAGACAGAAAACTACAGGTCAATCTCCTTCATTGCTGTGCACTCACAGATCTCCAGAAGTCCAGACACATGTGAGCGAGCCAAAAACACAAATACCTAAAAATCATGTACATTGTGAGCAAACTTGACTTTATCCTATGAATAAAAGGGGGGTTTAATATTTAAAAATCAAACAAGTTATTTACTGCATTAATAATTTCAAGGAGAAAACTCAAAAGATCACTTGTCCCTTTATTTCCTGTGTTCGGTTTTTATTCTAAGTGAATAATTCTGGATGTGGGTAGATTTTCTAAGATCCGTGCAATTTTTCACCTGCTTCTCATCTGTTTGCCACGTGACTTTGCAGAGCCTCCCACTGAAGAGGTGGTTGATTTCCTCGCCTTTTGACCCTGAGGAAGACTTCCTTTGGCAGGGGTGGGGTGTTAGCAGATGTGATTCCCTCAGAGCTGCAAATGCTTCCCACTTCCTCTCCTCCTCCCCTAACATACCTGCTTCTGCCTCAGGGCCTTTGTCCTTCCTGCTCCCTCCCCCTTGAGAAACCCTCCCTTGCAGATATCTGCACAGCCCACTTCTTGCCTTCATCCCCATCTCTGCTTGTTATTTCATCAGGGAAGGCTTCCCTGAATAGTTAAAATAGTGCATCTGTGAAAGAGAAATTCAAGACATCTCTCTAACCTATTTCCCCAGTTTTCTTTACAGCATGGGATTGGCTGTCTTCTGGACTGGATTATGAGATCCATGAGTGCAGGGACTTTTTCTATCTTACCACTGAATCTTTAGTGCCTGGAATAGTGACTGGCATATGGTTTGTATTCGAGGGCTATCTGCCACCTCAAAAGCATGCCTTGAATCTTACGGATTCAACCACTTGAATATTTATCAATTTAGCAAAATATAATGCACCAGAACCTCATATGTGTTGGGATAAGGCTGATGAAGTAAGAAGTTACTAGAAGAGAGAGAATAGTTACTTAAGATGTGATTGAGAGTTTTTAACCAGCAAGTACTTAACCATGGAAAGTACACACTTGCCATTAATCTTTCCAGCTATCCCCCACACACAGAGAGAATCACAATCTGGATTTTCATAAAAAGCTATATGAGGAATTAGAAAGAAAAGAAATGTTTTTGGAGAATTTGAAGGAACAACTCAGAAAAAATAATGAGTAAGAAATCTAAGCACGGATGAAGAATTAATGATCATCATAGTGTGCCAGGAAGAAAATGAAAGAGGCATCTTCACTCTAATAAATGTATATTTGTGAAATAAAAAACACAGAACCATACGGACTCAAATGCACAATATAGAGTGATCTATAAAACCAGAAATTAAAGACAGGAAAAATGTGTAAAATCATTTAATTTTCTTTAGTTGGAACCAAAATATTGAGATGTTAAGAATGTGTTTGCATAATTGAATATGTTGTTTAGTAAGCAGGCAGATGATAAAGGATTGATGGTTTTAACATAACAATGGTGTGCATTAAAATACAATTGGAGACAAATAATAGATGCTCAACAAAAGCTGAATTCTGAGAATTACTTTCAAGGAAGTGACTCAGTAAGTGCAGCAGTCTTGTTCAGACCAAGTAGATGTTTTCAGAGCCTTAATGGAATGACTAGATGTTTGAAGAGGGGGAAAAAAACTATGTACAACAGAGTAAATAGCTTGCCTAAGTGAGCCTAAATTAGTCTGAGCTATTTTTAGTCTGTGATTCTGCCCTAGAAGGCCCCTGGGAATTGGAGGGAACTATGGAGAGAGAAAATTTGTTTTTTCCCAGCTGAATAATACCAAGATATTCCTGAAATACATTTGAAAAGGCTTTACATTCCAAAGATAACTCAGTTTCTGTCAGTCACAGAGAAAGTTTATTTTTATAACACATTTCCTCCAGTGGGTCCTCTCTTTTTGCTATAGGCAGTGGAAATAGGGAAGTCAACTCTAGGAGTTAATTTTAAGTTAGATCAAAAAAATGTTTGTTTTTTTTTTCAGCTTGGGAAAAATTATTTTTTAAAAAAAAATTTTTTTTTAACGTTTATTTATTTTTTTTTAATTTTTTTTATTTTTTAATATATGAAATTTACTGTCAAATTGGTTTCCATACAACACCCAGTGCTCATCCCAAAAGGTGCCCTCCTCAATACCCATCACCCACCCTGCCCTCCCTCCCACCTCCCATCAACCCTCAGTTTGTTCTCAGTTTTTAACAGTCTCTTATGCTTTGGCTCTCTCCCACTCTAACCTCTTTTTTTTTTTTTTTTCCTTCCCCTCCCCCATGGGTTTCTGTTATGTTTCTCAGGATCCACATAAGAGTGAAACCATATGGTATCTGTCTTTCTCTGTATGGCTTATTTCACTTAGCATCACACTCTCCAGTTCCATCCATGTTGCTACAAAAGGCCATATTTCATTTTTTCTCATTGCCACGTAGTATTCCATTGTGTATATAAACCACAATTTCTTTATCCATTCATCAGTTGATGGACATTTAGGCTCTTTCCATAATTTGGCTATTGTTGAGAGTGCTGCTATAAACATTGGGGTACAGGTGCCCCTATGCATCAGTACTCCTGTATCCCTTGGATAAATTCCTAGCAGTGCTATTGCTGGGTCATAGGGTAGGTCTATTTTTAATTTTCTGAGGAACCTCCACACTGCTTTCCAGAGCGGCTGCACCAATTTGCATTCCCACCAACAGTGCAAGAGGGTTCCTGTTTCTCCACATCCTCTCCAGCATCTATAGTCTCCTGATTTCTTCATTTTGGCCACTCTGACTGGCGTGAGGTGGTATCTGAGTGTGGTTTTGATTTGTATTTCCCTGATAAGGAGCGACGTTGAACATCTTTTCATGTGCCTGTTGGCCATCCGGATGTCTTCTTTAGAGAAGTGTCTATTCATGTTTTCTGCCCATTTCTTCACTGGGTTATTTGTTTTTCGGGTGTGGAGTTTGATGAGCTCTTTATAGATTTTGGATACTAGCCCTTTGTCCGATGTGTCATTTGCAAATATCTTTTCCCATTCCGTTGGTTGCCTTTTAGTTTTGTTGGTTGTTTCCTTTGCTGTGCAGAAGCTTTTTATCTTCATAAGGTCCCAGTAGTTCATTTTTGCTTTTAATTCCCTTGCCTTTGGGGATGTGTCGAGTAAGAGATTGCTACGGCTGAGGTCAGAGAGGTCTTTTCCTGCTTTCTCCTCTAGGGTTTTGATGGTTTCCTGTCTCACATTCAGGTCCTTTATCCATTTTGAGTTTATTTTTGTGAATGGTGTGAGAAAGTGGTCTAGTTTCAACCTTCTGCATGTTGCTGTCCAGTTCTCCCAGCACCATTTGTTAAAGAGACTGTCTTTTTTCCATTGGATGTTCTTTCCTGCTTTGTCAAAGATGAGTTGGCCATACGTTTGTGGGTCTAGTTCTGGGGTTTCTATTCTATTCCATTGGTCTATGTGTCTGTTTTTATGCCAATACCATGCTGTCTTGATGATGACAGCTTTGTAGTAGAGGCTAAAGTCTGGGATTGTGATGCCTCCTGCTTTGGTCTTCTTCTTCAAAATTACTTTGGCTATTCGGGGCCTTTTGTGGTTCCATATGAATTTTAGGATTGCTTGTTCTAGTTTCGAGAAGAATGCTGGTGCAATTTTGATTGGGATTGCATTGAATGTGTAGATAGCTTTGGGTAGTATTGACATTTTGACAATATTTATTCTTCCAATCCATGAGCAGGGAATGTCTTTCCATTTCTTTATATCTTCTTCAATTTCCTTCATAAGCTTTCTATAGTTTTCAGCATACAGATCTTTTACATCTTTGGTTAGATTTATTCCTAGGTATTTTATGCTTCTTGGTGCAATTGTGAATGGGATCAGTTTCTTCATTTGTCTTTCTGTTGCTTCATTGTTAGTGTATAAGAATGCAACTGATTTCTGCACATTGATTTTGTATCCTGCAACTTTGCTGAATTCATGTATCAGTTCTAGCAGACTTTTGGTGGAGTCTATCGGATTTTCCATGTATAATATCATGTCATCTGCAAAAAGCGAAAGCTTGACTTCGTCTTTGCCAATTTTGATGCCTTTGATTTCCTTTTGTTGTCTGATTGCTGATGCTAGAACTTCCAGCACTATATTAAACAACAGCGGTGAGAGTGGGCATCCCTGTCGTGTTCCTGATCTCAGGGAAAAAGCTCTCAGTTTTTCCCCGTTGAGGATGATGTTAGCTGTGGGCTTTTCATAAATGGCCTTTATGATCTTTAAGTATGTTCCTTCTATCCCGACTTTCTCAAGGGTTTTTATTAAGAAAGGGTGCTGGATTTTGTCAAAGGCCTTTTCTGCATCGATTGACAGGATCATATGGTTCTTCTCTTTTTTTTTGTTAATGTGATGTATCACGTTGATCGATTTGTGAATGTTGAACCAGCCCTGCATCCCAGGAATGAATCCCACTTGATCATGGTGAATAATTCTTTTTATATGCTGTTGAATTCGATTTGCTAGTATCTTATTGAGAATTTTTGCATCCATATTCATCAGAGATATTGGCCTGTAGTTCTCTTTTTTTACTGGGTCTCTGTCTGGTTTAGGAATCAAAGTAATACTGGCTTCATAGAATGGTCTGGAAGTTTTCCTTCCCTTTCTATTTCTTGGAATAGCTTGAGAAGGATAGGTATTATCTCTGCTTTAAACGTCTGGTAGAACTCCCCTGGGAAGCCATCTGGTCCTGGACTCTTATTTGTTGGGAGATTTTTGATAACCGATTCAATTTCTTCGCTGGTTATGGGTCTGTTCAAGCTTTCTATTTCCTCCTGATTGAGTTTTGGAAGAGTGTGGGTGTTTAGAAATTTGTCCATTTCTTCCAGGTTGTCCAATTTGCTGGCATATAATTTTTCATAGTATTCCCTGATAATTGTTTGTATCTCTGAGGGATTGGTTGTAATCATTCCATTTTCATTCATGATTTTATCTATTTGGGTCATCTCCCTTTTCTTTTTGAGAAGCCTGGCTAGAGGTTTGTCAATTTTATTTTTTCAAAAAACCAACTCTTGGTTTCGTTGATCTGCTCTACCGTTTTTTTAGATTCTATATTGTTTATTTCTGCTCTGATCTTTATGATTTCTCTTCTTCTGCTGGGTTTAGGCTGCCTTTGCTGTTCTGCTTCTATTTCCTTTAGGTGTGCTGTTAGATTTTGTATTTGGGATTTTTCTTGTTTCTTGAGATAGGCCTGGATTGCAATGTATTTTCCTCTCAGGACTGCCTTCGCTGTGTCCCAAAGCATTTGGATTGTTGTATTTTCATTTTCGTTTGTTTCCATATATTTTTTAATTTCTTCTCTAATTGCCTGGTTGACCCACTCATTCGTTAGTAGGGTGTTCTTTAACCTCCATGCTTTTGGAGGTTTTCCAGACTTTTTCCTGTGGTTGATTTCAAGCTTCATAGCATTGTGGTCTGAAAGTATGCATGGTATAATTTCAATTCTTGTAAACTTATGAAGGGCTGTTTTGTGACCCAGTATATGATCTATCTTGGAGTATGTTCCATGTGCACTCGAGAAGAAAGTATATTCTGTTGCTTTGGGGTGCAGAGTTCTAAATATATCTGTCAAGTCCATCTGATCCAATGTATCATTCAGGGCCCTTGTTTCTTTATTGACTGTGTGTCTAGATGATCTATCCATTTCTGTAAGTGGGGTGTTAAAGTCCCCTGCAATGACCACATTCTTATCAATAAGGTTGCTTATGTTTATGAGTAATTGTTTTATATATCTGGGGGCTCCGGTATTCGGCGCATAGACATTTATAATAGTTAGCTCTTCCTGGTGGATAGACCCTGTGATTATTATATAATGCCCTTCTTCATCTCTTGTTACAGCCTTTAATTTAAAGTCTAGTTTGTCTGATATAAGTATGGCTACTCCAGCTTTCTTTTGGCTTCCAGGAGCATGATAAATAGTTCTCCATCCCCTCACTCTCAATCTAAAGGT
This sequence comes from Panthera uncia, assembly GCF_023721935.1. NCBI lineage: Eukaryota > Metazoa > Chordata > Mammalia > Carnivora > Felidae > Panthera > Panthera uncia. The sequence continues at coordinate 110,673,026 of NC_064808.1, read as the reverse complement.
GTCCTCAGATCTAAAATGAGTCTCTTGTAGACAGCAAATAGATGGGTCTTGTTTTTTTATCCATTCTGATACCCTATGTCTTTTAGTTGGCGCATTTAATCCATTTACATTCAGTGTTATTATAGAAAGATACGGGTTTAGAGTCATTGTGATGTCTGTATGTTTTATGCTTGTAGTGATGTCTCTGGTACTTTGTCTCACAGGATCCCCCTTAGGATCTCTTGTAGGGCTGGTTTCGTGGTGACAAATTCCTTCAGTTTTTGTTTGTTTGGGAAGACCTTTATCTCTCCTTCTATTCTAAATGACAGACTTGCTGGATAAAGGATTCTCGGCTGCATATTTTTTCTGTTTAGCACACTGTAGATATCGTGCCAAGCCTTTCTGGCCTGCCAAGTTTCAAAGGAGAGATCAGACCCGAGTCTTATAGGTCTCCCTTTATATGTGAGGGCACGTTTATCCCTTGCTGCTTTCAGAATTTTCTCTTTATCCTTGTATTTTGCCAGTTTCACTATGATATGTCGTGCAGAAGATCGATTCAAGTTACGTCTGAAGGGAGTTCTCTGTGCCTCTTGGATTTCAATGCCTTTTTCCTTCCCCAGTTCAGGGAAGTTCTCAGCTATAATTTGTTCAAGTACCCCTTCAGCACCTTTCCCTCTCTCTTCCTCCTCTGGGATACCAATTATGCGTATATTATTTCTTTTTAGTGTATCACTTAGTTCTCTAATTTTCCCCTCATACTCCTGGATTTTTTTATCTCTCTTTCTTTCAGCTTCCTCTTTCTCCATAACTTTATCTTCTAGTTCGCCTATTCTCTCCTCTGCCTCTTCAAGCCGAGCCGTCGTGGTTTCCATTTTGTTTTGCATTTCGTTTAAAGCGTTTTTCAGCTCCTCGTGACTGGTCCTTAGTCCCTTGATCTTTGTGGCAAGAGATTCTCTGCTGTCCTGTATACTGTTTTCAAGCCCAGCGATTAATTTTATGACTATTATTCTAAATTCACTTTCTGTTATATTATTTAAATCCTTTTTGATCAGTTCATTCGCTGTTGTTATTTCCTGGAGATTCTTCTGAGGGGAATTCTTCCGTTTGGCCATTTTGGATAGTCCCTGGAGTGGTGAGGACCTGCAGGGCACTTCCCCTGTGCTGTGGTGTATAACTGGAGTTAGTGGGCGGGGCCGCAGTCCGACCCGATGTCTGCCCGCAGCCCACCGCTGGGGCCACAGTCAGACTGGTGTGTGCCTTCTCTTCCCCTCTCCTAGGGGCGGGATTCACTGTGGGGTGGCGTGGCCCGTCTGGGCTACTTGCACACTGCCAGGCTTGTGTTGCTGGGGATCTGGCGTATTAGCTGGGGTGGGTAGGCAAGGTGCACGGGGGCAGGAGGGGCAGGCTTAGCTCACTTCTCCTTAGGTGATCCACTTCAGGAGGGGCCCTGTGGCAGCGGGAGGGAGTCAGATCCACTGCCGGAGGTTTGGCTCCGCAGATGCACAGAGTTTGGTGTTTGCGCTGCGCGAGCAAGTTCCCTGGCAGGAACTGCTTCCCTTTGGGATTTGGGCTGGGGGATGGGCGGGGGAGATGGCGCTGGCGAGCGCCTTTGTTCCCCGCCAAGCTGAGCTCTGCCATCCGGGGGCTCAGCAGCTCTCCCTCCCTTTGTCCTCCAGCCTTCCCGCCTTCCGCGCAGAGCTGTTAACTTATGACCTCCCAGACGCTAAGTCGCGCTTGCTGTCGGAACACAGTCCGTCCGGCCCCTCCGCTTTTGCCAGCCAGACTCGGGGGCTCTGCTTGGCCGGCAGGCCATCCCTCCACCCTGGCTCCCTCCCGCCAGTCCGTGGAGCGCACACCGCCTCGCCGCCCTTCCTACCCTCTTCTGTGGGCCTCTCGTCTGCGCTTGGCTCCGGAGACTCCGTTCTGCTAATCCTCTGGCGGTTTTCTGGGGTATTTAGGCAGGTGTAGGTGGAATCTAAGTGATCAGCAGGACGCGCGGTGAGCCCAGCGTCCTCCTACGCCGCCATCTTCCCGAAAGTACCTAACGTTTATTTATTTTTGAGACAGAGAGAGATAGAGCATGAACGGGGGAGGGTCAGAGAGAGAGGGAGACGCAGCATCCGAAACAGGCTTCAGGCTCTAAGCTGTCAGCACAGAGCCTGATGCGGGGCTCGAACTCACGGACCGCGAGATCATGACCTGAGCCGAAGTCGGCCGCTTAACCGACTGAGCCACCCAGGCGCCCCGGGAAAAATTATTTTTAATTTTATCTGTCTGTATATCTCTGATTATCCCCTCAAATCCAAATCCAAACAGTTCTCATTTTTTTTTAATGTATTGAGACTCTCAGTTTCTGGTCCAACACATAAAAGTGTTGGAAGTTATCACTTCAGCCTAACAAGTAAAAAACTGAGAAAACTGAAACATCAATTATTCTTCTTAGATTCATAAAGGCAGGGAGGTTATAGGGCAAACGTCCAGAGAATTACAAGTGGACAGGGCAGAAACCTCCCTGGGATCCAGTACTGAGATAGGAAAACAGGAACTGTAGTTAATAAATCGCTGGAGAATATGCTAATTTGGATGTAAATTTTAAAAAAATAAAATAAAATAAAATTTATTAAAAATAAAATAAAATAAAATAATAAAATAAAATAAAATAAAATAAAATAAAATAAAATAAATTGCTGGAGACACAGTAGGGATAATTCTGGGGAATAAAAACTCCAGGGGACTCAATTACTGAGGTGGGGAGGGGGTGGAGGTGGGGGGGCTTGTTTATGAATTTTACCTACTGAAATTCTACCGGATTCTCACAGTGAATATCAGAGGAAAATCTCCCAGTGCTTTCTGCAGTGGGAGGGGAAAAAAGGACCATTTTAAAACACACAGAGCATTCTGTTCTTCTTCATAAGGTCTGCCCTCAGGAGAAACTAGTTAGCCAGAGTTAACCTGCCAGTGTTTTCCCAGACTGTAAGTGACCAGGCAGAAGGAAAATGCCCAGCTCTAGCTCCTGCTGCCCATTCCACTCCAGGGGGCAAAGGGCAGACTGAGAAACTGTGTCAGGTTCACAGCCTAGAGGTGAAGGCTCACCGAAAGACAGATCTAGCCACAGGACTATAGAACACTTCTCCCCGCCCCATATTACTGAAAGCCTATTTGTAACAGTTCTATTTACTTAGGACATGTCCAACGAACACTTAAAAAAATTGCAAGATATAAAAGACAAAAAACAAAACAAAAGTTTGAAGAGATGTAGCAAGCATCCGAACGAGACTCAGGTATGGCACGGATCTGGGAATTATGAGACCAGGAATTTATGAGCTATGATTAATATAGTAAGGGCACTAATGGAGAAAGTAGACAGAACACAAAAGCATATGGCAGTGTAAAAAGACAGATGAAAACTCTAAGAAAGAATCAAAAAGAAATGCTAGAGATCAAAATCACGATGACAAAAATAAAGACTGGCTTTGGTGGGTCTGTCACTAACCTGGGAGCAGCTGGGGAAAGGACTTTCTGCTTGAGAATATCCCAACAGAAACCTCCAAAACAAAAAATCAAACTGGAAAAATCAGAACAGAATATCTAAGACTTATTCTGCAGTTTGGCATAATGGGAATACAAAAAGGAGAAGAAAGAGACAAAGGAAAAGAAGACCTTTAGAAATTAATGACACATAATTTCCCCACATTGATGTCAGATACCAAACCACCGATCCAGAAATCTCAGAGAACACCAAATGAGATAAATGCCTCCAGAACTACACCTAAGCATCCAATTTTCAAATTACAGAAAATTCAAGGTAAAAAATACTGAAAGAAGCCAGAGTGGCAAAAACACCTTGCCTGTGGAGGAGCAAAGATAAGAATTATATCTAGCTTCTCCAGTATCCTGCCAGCAAGAAGAGTAAAGCGAAATCTTGTGTTGAAAGTTAGCCAGTTAACCTGTCAAGTGTTTTCCCAAACCACCAACCTAGAATTTTGTACCCTGTGAAATTATCCTTCAAAAGTGAAGGAGAATAAAGAATTTCTCAAACAGAAACTGAGAATTGAGTGAATTTGTTGCTAGTAGACTTGCCTTGCAAGAAATGTTAAAAGAAGTGTTTTTAGGGAAATAGAAAATGATATACATAGGTCAGAAATTTGGATCTACAGAGCAAGGAAGATCATTAGAGAAAGAGTAAGTAAAGGTAAAATAAGAACTTTTATTTTTCTTATTCTTAATGGATCTGAGTGATAACAGTTTCGTTAAAATAATAACAGCAGCAGCAACAGTGTATTTGATCATGTACACTCATGTGTAGATACATGCTTATATACATAAACATGAGCAAATTGAGTGACAGCAATGATACAGAGACAAGAGGGGGAAATTGGGATTATTTTGTTACTATAAAGTACTCACAACTACCCATGGTGTTGTGCACTTTAAAAGTGGACTTCTATTAATTATAAATGTGTGTCATAAGATCTAGGGCAACCACTAAAAAAAGGGTAAAAAATAAGTATAACTCAGCAATAATATGTTGTGTAATTAACAATTTATGAAGAGGACACATATTAAGTGTTCTTCCAAAATTAAATAAAATTAAAATTAAAATTAAAGAAATAAAATTGATATGCTAAGAGAGGTGAGAAAATAGAATCATATAAATTGCTCAACAACCACAAAAGACAGAAAAACAGTGGGAGACAAAACAGGAGCAAAGAGCAAGGACAACAAACAAAAACAATAAAATCTGGATTTTGGATTGTCTACAGTTGAATATTAATCCAACTATAGACAAAATCACTTTGAACATCAGTGGTCTACATGCATGAATTAAAAGAGACTGTCAGAGTGGATCAAAACCAAGATGCAGTTATGTCTTCTATTAAGAAACCTACCTTGAATATAAAGACACATCTACATTAAAAGTAAAAGGATGGAGGAAGATGTATTACGCTAACACTAATCAAGGGAAAGCAGGACATGCTGATCTTTGACAGAGCAGATTTCAAAGTAAGGCAAATTACCAGGAACAAAGAACAGCATTACATGGGGTGTCTGGGTGGCTCAGTCGGTTAAGCCTTTGACTTCGGCTCACGTCATGATCTCACAGTTTGTGAGTTCGAGCCCCACATCGGGCTCTGTGCTGACAGCTCAGAGCCTGGAGCCTGCTTCAGAGTCTATGTCTCCCTCTCTCTCTGCCCCTCCCCAGTATGCTCTCTGTCTCTCCCTCTCTCTCAAAAAAATAAATAAAAAACAATAAAGAATCTTTCAATAAAAAAAATAAGGGCATTATATAATGATGAAGAAATCAATTCTCCAAGAACACATAACAATCCTCAACATAACAGAAGAGCATTGGAGAACTTGAGGTAAAAACTTGATAGAACCACTAGAAAGAAGAGCTAAACCATGAGCACAGCTGGCGTGTCCAGCAGCCCTCTATCAGAAATGAACGGATTCAGCAGTAGGGTGATGGTGGAACTCAGCAATTGGATGTAGTGGACATCTGCAGACGACCTCATCCATCAACAGCAGAACACACATCTTCCTCAGGCTCACGTGAAACACACCCAAGGAGAGACAACATATTGGGCCACAAAACACCTTAATTGCTCTAAAACTATTTACGTCTGCTCTCAGACCACAGTATAGTTAAACTAGAAATCAGTAGCAGAACAATGGCTAGAAATTCCCCAAATACTTGGAGGTTAAATAATATACTTATGCCACAATTTTATATTATGCTAAAATAAACAAAATAGAGAGCCTAGAAATAGACCTGTACAGTTCCAGTTAACTGATCTTTGATGAAGGGGTGAAAAAATACAAAGGAGAAAAGAGAATCTTGTCAACAAATGGTGCTGAACAACTAGACATTCCCATACCAAACAACAACAACAACAGCAAAAGAATTTATACACACACCTTTCACTCTTCATGAAAATGAACTCAAAATGGATCACAGACCTAAATGTAAAATGCAAATCATAAAACTTACAGAGAGTCACATAGGGAAAAAACAGAAGGCCTCAGAGTTAGTGATTGCTTTGTAGATAATGACACCAAAGTCACAATCCATGAGAGAAACAATTGATAAGCTGGACTGAATGAAAATTAAAATTTTCAGCCCTAAAAAAGACATTATCAAGAGACTGAGAAGCCACAGACTGGGAGAAAACATTTGTAAAAGACATATCTGAGAAAATACACAATGAACTCTTAAAACTTACCAATAAGAAACTAATGAGTTGAGACCAGTTAAAAAATGAGTTGAGACCTTAGTAGACACTGTGACCTAGGAGATACACGGATGGAAAATGAGCACCTGAAAAGAAGCTCCACATCATGTGATCAAGGAAATGGAAATTATAAAAGAAGTACCACTACAACCACCACCGGAATGGCCAGAAGAGAGAAAGAACACTGACGATATGGAACAAGGTATGTGTTGTTCACTGCTGAGTAAAAAGCAAAATGGCAGTTGCTTTGAAGACAGTTGTGGTTTTTTACGAAATGAAACATGCTCTTGCCAAACGATCTAGCATTCTCCTTGTTATTTACCCAAAGAAACTGGATGCTGACTTCCACACAAAAATCTGCACATGCATGTTTATCGTAGCTTTATTCATACTTGCTGAAATGTAGAAGCCACCAAGATGTCCTTTGGCAGGTGAATGAATAAATAAATCCAGATGATAGAATTTTATCATGAAAAGCCATGAAAAGACATGGAGGAAACTTCAATGCACATTGCTAAGTGAAGGAAGACAATCTGAAAAGGCTACAGACTGTGTGTTTTCGAACTATATGGTGCTCTGGAAAAGACAACACTATGGAGACAGTAAAAAGATCACTGGTTGCCAGTTGTTAGGGCAGAGGGAGGAATGGGCAGGCAGAATGGAGGATTTTTCAGGCAATGGAACTACTCTGAACAACACGATAATGGTGGATGCATGTCACTATACGTTTATCCAAACCCATAGAGCGTGCATCAAGAATGAACTTCCATGTGCACTATGGACGCTGGGTGACAATGATTTGTCAACGTAGGTTCGTTGATTATAACAAATGTATCACTCTGGTGGGGGACGCTGCCAGTGGGGAGGCTATGCCTATGTGGGGCTATGGGCACATGGGAAATCGTTGTCAACACCTACCAAATGTGCTGTGTACCTAAAACCATTCTAGAAGATAAAGCCTATTTTTAGAAAATATTTTGAGTTCCACTTGATGTCTAGCACTGTCAGAGATGCTGAGACACAGAAGTGAACCACATATATGGTACCAATTCTAAGAAGCTCAGGCTGTTTTTGTTTTGCTGGAAAAACAAATGCACTGTGATGGGTTAACAGAATGGCCTGGGGATGCCTGGGGCAGGGACTGCATCTTTCTCTAACATCAGCGGAGACATCATAGCATCAGGAGACTGGCCACTAGGAGTTAGGGCAGGTGGCAGGGGCGTCCCCAGACCTTTGGAGAGCTCAGTCTGATTGAAGCCAAGATTCGAAGCAGGAAGTGGAGAAAGAAGAGATGGCCTGCCTTCCAGGGAAATCTAACTTCCCAGGGAAAAGTATATTCCTGAAAATTCCAGTCTCTTTGAATACTAAGCTCAAAATCTCTCCTGCTCACGTTCTTCTTCATATCCTCCTCCATGAAGCCTGATTCCATTTATTGTCTTTTCCTAAAAAGTTAGTAGTCTTTCAGAAACTAGGAAAATCAGTTTTCCACAAAATATTGACTTGTATTCTCAAGATCTTCCTGACCCAGAAGCAAAGGAGGAAACATTTCCATGTGTTTATCCGTGTTTCTCAAGGACACTTGTAAGATACTCAGTGAGAGTGTGAGATAAAGCTACCCCTGATTCCTAAACTATTATGCTGATATTCCTATATAATGTTTCCTTAGTGTAGGACAAACCTCTACAGGTGGCTATGTCCCCCACACCATTTAACAGAGTTTTTGCCTGGGGAGTGGACCTACTGATCCACAGCAGCTGCTGGGATTGAGGTTGGGAATCACACTATGGAAATCTGGAGGAGGAATTCCTCTTGGAGACAAACATGAAGAAAGAAAACATTCTCACGGCTAAAAGGTAACCCCTGGGTAGCCTTAACTTCTGTTGTGTATTTCTCATGGGACATAAAGATTATGAAGCACACAAGTTAAAAACTACCGTGGTCCCTTCCCACCAAACACACATACCACATCCCGATTCCCTTGTTAAGCTGGATGTTCCACCCCGTGTGAGGATAGTACAGTCCTGACAAACATTCACCTCTATGCTGGTTCACCAGCCAACGCACAAGTGCCTCCCTAGAACCTTCCTCCTGAAAGTCTTCTCAAGAATGTATTTCCTATAATATACTTTCTTTTATATCACAGACTAAATATTTGTGTTTGAAAATATAAACCACTAAAAATAAAAATCATAATCTACCGCCCCCCAAAAAATCAACATTTGATGTATATTCTTACAAAATTTTACCTTTCCATTTATACTTTTCTTTTACAAAAATGGCATAGTCTATAGATAGAGTTTGTATCCTTTTTTTTCACCTAACCACAAGTGGTAAATATCCCCACATGCGATTTAAATATTCTTTTAGAATAGCATATTTAATGGCTGGATAGTATTCTATTATATGGCTGTATTGTAATTGTTAAGAAGGATGTCTTATGGTTCCATTAATTTTGTATTATATATTTGTAAGCCAGAACTTTTCAAAATATTTGAAAAGTGGCTGTCTCAGAGGGTTTGAATATTTGAATTTTGTCTATATTTCTCTCTTTGCATTCAATAAACATTTAGAAAGTTCCATCTAGGTATCAGGCACTCTGCTATGCCTAATGAGGACAAAAATTAATACATTTAATAAAGATTCTCATTAGAAGCTATGTAACTACTAAGAAATCTTAACCCTCTTTAATCTTTACTAGTGCAAGAAAAGTTCAGAGATGAACCTTGATGAATAACTATCCAAGTTGAATTTTAATGAGTGATTTGGAATTAGTTAGATGAAGAGTGACATGGGAGGTGTTTCAGGCAGAGAAATCATCTGTTCAAATCCCCCCAAATCAGAGACAGTGTTATTGTCAGGGAGCTAGTCCCGCATCCCTAAGATATAAGACAGGGCAGGGACAGGAAAGATATGACTGCAGAAATATGAAAGATCAAGTCATGCCCAGAGGCTGAGTCATTATCCTCAAGTGGATGGTGAGTCTTTGGAAAGTTTTAAGCAGACAAGTGACAGAATTAGGTTTTAGAAATAGCACTCTGGTGGGGCGCCTGGGTGGCTCAATCAGATGATCGTCCAACTCTTGATTTCAGCGCAGGTCAAGATCTCACAGTTTGTGAGTTTGAGCCCCGCATCAGGCTCTGCCCTGACCGCACAGAGCCTGCTTGGGACTTTTCTCTCTCCCTCTCTCTCTCTTCCCCTCCCCAGCTCATATATACTCTCTCTCTCTCAAAATAAATAAACATAAAAAAACTTATATTAGAAATAGCACTCTAGTATCAATACAGGAAATGGACCAGAAGGAAACAAAGCCTGAAAACATGAGGATGTATAGGAATACTGACTCATGTGTTCCTTTTTCTTAACTAGAAATATGACCTTTTATTTTTTTAATATAACTTCTTGTCAAGTTGGCTAACATACAGTGTATACAGTGTGCTCTTTGGTTTTGGGGGTAGATTCCCGTGATTTACGTATTCTGATTCAATCATTTGAAATAATGCTGCTTTTTGATATACCACTGGATACTGTCTTCCAAGTCCAATTGGTGCTGACCAATTCACTCCACTCACTCTGGATATGATCTCCTCATCAGTTAGAAACCACTCAGGTGCGCTAATGCCTGCCCACATCTTTGCCTTCACTCAGTGCTGTCCTGATGTTAAGGGTCACTGATCTACCAGTAATCCTACCAAAAAGTAAGAATGCACAGTATATAAAAATATTAACAGAATCTACTCAGGAATAATAAATTTACTTTCTCCCAATTTCTCCTCCCATGTTACTTTAATGGAACCAGAAAACTTCTCTGGAAGGTCAGGTCTGCCTGAAGTTTCAAGTAGAAATTGAGTAAACCCCAAATATTGTGAGACATTTAGGTCTCTGACCACCTGTCTGTTTTCTCACCATTACAGTAAGGAAATAAATCTCACAAGTTATTAACTATAGGTCTTTTCCATCAGAAGGAACTTAAGTGGAGCCTTAGAAGATGATCATCCAAGTTTTTACTACAAAAGGTGGTACAAACTTCTCTGTTCTCCACCTTCTTTGACCTTCCGCCTTGCTAAATGGGGCTCCATTGACTGCTGTAGATGGAAGATAAATATTACTTGTCATAAATTAAGCTTATTTGATAATACTTGAACTTCAGCCACAGCTTTATTACTTTCCTCTGAAAATGTTTTTTCTAAATTCTCACTGCCACACTGGTGAAACTTTGTATATTCTTAAGCAAATCTGAGGCTGGATTGCAAAGGAATTTGTTAGTCTGGAGGAGGCCATTACACATACCAAAATCTCTCTTTGCCTCTCTAATATCTGGTCACTTGAAATACATTTTTCCTTTTTGAACTTAATGAAATTCCATCTTTTCTGCATGCAGTCAATAACAATTGCTTAACTTATTATAGAAATGCACTGCTGAGTTGTCAGTTACATATTGCATTAGGTTTTATTGAGAGACCTTTTAAAACCATACATTGGTCTTGTTATTCTTTGGGAAAATAAGATCCAAATCCTGATTGTGGCTCAAAACCTTACATTACCTCCTCTACCTTCTTTTTAGTCCTTCAGCCTCACTCTGTAACATTGCCCTAGGTTTGCAGACTTTCCTACCAGACACAGCTATGCAGGTCTTCAATGGCCCTCAATCCCTGATGCACAGCATTGTCTCTTTTACCCTGGATTTATTGCAGGGTACCAGGGATGCAGTAGCTCGGGGAATTGCCCATCTGTCAGAGAGTCATTATGGGCCTGGCATTCTCCGAACTGAGCAACAAAGTTCGAGTGACCCAGCTACCTTTTCCTAGAATCTATTCTTAGCAAAGAACAAAGTTGATAGTGACAGGAGATTTCATATTGTATTATGGCAACGTGGTATAGATTTCCTTTGACTTGGTCCAGTAGCCAGGGAGACAGATTTCAATTGCTTGATTTTTTATGCATAAAAGAACTACTTGGTACCATTGTTCCTCTGAAAGAGATGGTGTAACCCGAAGGATTTGGGCACTCATGGTCCAGTCAGCATTTATGGTTTAGCAGTAAGACCACTGGGTTAGGGCAGAGGAGACCTGAGTTCTTGTCCTGACTTTGTCACCATCCATACACACACTTGGTGCGTTGAAGACCATAAAAATACTTAGGAATAAATGAATGTGTTCTGTGTTTGGCTAAGTCTCTTTCATCTTTCTGGGCCTTTTTTCTCTCCACAAAAATAATGAAAATGTTGGATTATTTCATTTCTAAGACCCCTGTAACTCTAAAGCAGCGTGACCTAAGCTAAGAATGTTTTCCAGAGCTCATTACTACCCTTCACACTAAACCCCTTTGAGCAAGATGAAATTGATAGTTAAACTAATACTTTTAAAGGTATTTTTAAAAAACTTTACTTCCTGTTACATGGGCATTATAAGAATGGTCTAAGCCACTGGACAACAGCTTCAAGTTTCCCTGTGGCTAATGTAGAACTCTCTCAGAAACTTTCTATTACATTTCTATTTTGTAGTCCTCTAGCTTAGGTTTTTCTTATTCATTCGCTTCACAACTAAATGTCGGCGTGATAATCCACGCTCTGATTCAAGATGGAAAAGATTTCAGGGTGTCTCTGACTGGCTCACAGGGATGGGTGTTGGTGAGGTCGCTCCTACCAGTGACAGACCACAGGTGCCAGAGAAGCTGCAGTAGTGCCCTCAGGCCACCAGGGGGAACCCCCCCAGGGCAGCTCTGAGCACATCACAAATGTTTCCCAGTCCCATCCTGCTTCCTGCATCACCCTTGGCTTCGCGGGGCGGCTTCTCCCTCACTTCCTCAGATGCAGTGCTCTAAGCTGCTCACAGCTCTGCGTTACTCCACTGGTTGTGGTCCCTCACTTCCATGCCTCCTGGTTTGACCCAGGATCCTGTTGTTCGTCCAAAGGACCCAAAACTCCAGGAACGTGAAGGGCTTGGCATGAACCATCTCAGCTTGCTCTCCATCTGATCTAAGTGATTATCACTCTTGACCTTTGCTCCAGGTCCTTCTCCTTGGACTTGTTTTTCACACTTGGCAGCTTTCCTGCTGCTGAGGAAATGAGCCACTGAGATGTCCCTCACTGTCCAATCTTCACCATCAGGCACTTTGATAATATATGGGACAAACACACTTATTTAAAGAATGATACCGTTACGTAAATATCTCAAATTAGACATTGGACAAATCAGTATACTCGACCAGTAATATTAGATCAAGCCGCATCATTCTAAAATATGGATTTAAGATAGAAATTCTGTGCCATGTTTCAATGTACCAAAATTCACTTTCTTAGCTTTTGTGCCAGAAGTTCACATATTCACAGATTTTTCAGGAAGACAGTTTAACTTTCAGAAGTGGTTGGGCTCAGGATGTGCTTTGTTATATGACATTTACAGGTGATATTTACATAACCCTTGTATATCAGCTCTCTTAAATTTGGTTTGTTTTCTACAGAGTCTTTAAGGCTCTGTGTCTTGTGAACACTTCACCCAGATAGACTCTGTTTAGAATCCAGTGTAACTGAAAAAGTCCAGCAGTCAGATAACCCAGACAGTCTCAACTTCATTCTGTTTTAAGCTCTTAAACATATTTAAGTCTGCTGCTTCTCTCCCTGAAGCAGCAAAAATAAGCAAGGGTGACCTTTACTATCCCACGTAAGCAGAACCAATTCCTTTGAGCCTCCCTTGGAGGATTTATAGACATCCCCCCATTAATCCTAGGATCCTCATTTCCTAGATTTACCTGCTCCCATCTGCCTTGGTTTTCCTTCTCACATATATGAACTTAATACCTAAGGGGAGACTCTAGGTTAATTTTTGTTTCTCTGAAAGGATGTGACATGTACCATAAACAAGTCAGAGTTGTACTGAAAACCAACATAGATATTAGGAAAGATCAGGAGCTCGTTCTCTGCATATTGGTGAGAGGGCCAACAGCTTTTGCCCTGCGCTACAGTAAGTAAGTATGTATGACAGGACAAAGTAAGTATGACAGGAGAGAAAGGGGAGAATCTTTAATTCTATTTTGTTCATGACCAAGCACCTACAACTTTGAAAGAGTACTTCAACCTTTTTTCATTCCTGTTCTCATGTCCTAAGATAAAGTTATAATATAGGAGCTATCAATCACTGAGCAAGTGTTATAAATCAGGAACTACATGTACTAGACATTTTTACTCTGATAGTTTAAGAAACATGCCTTCAGACAGCTAAGCGGTAGACCTGAAGTTTCTGATGGATCTGTGGGAGTCCAAAACCCAGGATCTGGGTTTCATGGCTTTTCCATATTTCTTTACCCCAATCCATGTGATGGGAAAGGGAGGTGTATGTGATCAGATATATTAAAGGAAGAAAATCTTCCTAGTATTGGGTGAATGACACAAGGACATTTCATTAGTTTTAAGGGGGTGTGGAGGGAGGAGGAGACCAAAGAGATTAGTTCAGCAGAGTGTATCCTTCCTCCCACCCCCGTGCCCCAACTTTCCCAACTGCTCACTGGGGCTTGGTTTTGGAGATTGGCTTTAGTTCTGAACACCTGTTAAAGGACTTGTATATTTTAGTATTTCTGAATACCGACCTATGGCAAAAGTTTTAACGATCCAGGTTAGATAAGAAAAATAATGAATTTTACATAAAAGTATCAAGTTGATGTAATATCCTATATTCTAAAAGATGTCTATCCTGCTATTCTCAGAATCATTGAATAAAAATGTTCAAAAGTAAAAATAGTTTCTAGCTTTTACTTTATTTGTTTTTTAAGGCTACATGGAAACTCTCTCTGAAATCCTAAAGTTTGCAACCATAATTCTGACCAAAGGAAGGTTGCACATGAATGGTTCAGGAAGATTAATCTAACAGGCACGTGCAGAAATGGAAAAACAGAAATATAGGCCTTGAAGAGATAAAGAAACAAATGCCTGATCCAACATGGCGGCGGGAGGACTAGAAAGAAGGGATGGGATGCAAGGTGTGTTTCAGAGTTACACAAGTGGGTCTCTGTGCCACGGGAAAGAAATGAAAGGAAAGAATCATTGAAGACACGTAGTCATGGTATGATCGGCTAAGCCTACATAGCCAAAAGCCTGCGGATTAAAATTCAGGGAGACTCCCAATCACCACGAGGAAAGCAGACCTGAGTGAAACCCCAGAGAGAGCCAGTGGGGTTGGAGAAGACAAGGGCTCGACAAACAGTGCCATGCTCATAGCTGCTGCATAATCATTGCTGTCTGCTCTCAGTTATACAATTTTCATCAGACTTAACATGCTCCAAATGTAACCGTGGGGACTCACTTTAAAATGCAAAAGCAGGGGCGCCTGGGTGGCTCAGTCGGTTAAGCGTCCGACTTTGGCTCAGGTCATGATCTCACGGTCCGTGGGTTTGAGCCCCGCGTCGGGGCTCAGTTCAGAGCCTGGAACCTGCTTCAGATTCTGTGTCTCCCTCTCTCCCCATTCATGCTCTGTCTCTCTCTGTCTCAAAAATAAACATTAAAAAAAAATTTTTTTTTAATAAAATGCGAAAGCAAAGGTTCAGAGAAACTGACTTCATATGACTAAAAGTGGTGTGTGAAGTTCTGAACACAGGCCAGAGATCACCAAGGGCACGGGACGGAAGAGCACCAGGGGTACAGGACAGAGACCACCAGGGGCACAGGACAGAGAACAACAGGGGCACAGGGCAGAGAACAACAGGGGCACAGGGCAGAGAACATGAGGGCCACAAGACAGAGGTTACCAGAAGCACAGGCCAGAGGACACGAGGAGCACGGAGCAGAGAGTAGCAGGGGCACGGGCCAAAGAGCACCAGAAGCACAGGACAGAGAGCACCAGGGACACGGGTCAGAGAGCACCAGGGGCAGGGGCCTGAGAACACTAGGGACACAGGGCAGAGAATACAGGAACACAGGCCGGAGAGCACCAGGGGCAAAGACCAAAGATCACCAGGGGCACAGGGCAGAGAACACGAGGGGCACTGGGCAGAGAACATGATGGGCATGGGCCAGATAACTTTAGGGGCACAGGCCAGTGAGCACAGGGCTACAGGGAAGAAAGCACGATGGGTACAAACCAGAGAGCACCAGGGGCACAGGACAGAAAGCACGAGGGGCACAGGGCAGAGAGCACCAGGGAACGGGCCAGACAGCACCAGGGGCATAAGCCAGAGAGCAGGAGGGGCACACGCCAGAGAACACAAGGGGCATGGGCCAGAGAACATGAGGGGCA